>NC_057801.1:385085966-385097576 GCF_018294505.1 Triticum aestivum
TGCGCATCTGCAGGACCGCGGTGAGTACGCAGTTCCCTCCTCGCTTGCTAGCTCATTTCCGTTCCCGTAGTTCACCCCCGTCGTGCTCACACTCCCGCCGCCGCAGTCGAGCTCGCCGGCGTGGCCCCCATGGCCAGCCCGCGCCCGTGCTCAGCACCCCCGCCCGAGCCCGTAGCACTTACCCACTGCCCTCACCGTGCCCCCTAGCCCCATCCCCATCGTGGTCCCGAAGGCCGCCGCCGCTCGTGCTTGTCACCATCACCATTTCTGGCAGCCCAAACACCGGCCACCACCACCATCCGACACGGCATCGTGCACGCATCCGAATGGTGCCACCCGCGCACTAAACAAACCCCCTAGCAGATTTCTGACGCCTCCCGTGGGTTTCGCTGTTGTTTCGGTTCACTGACGGCTGAACGTCGGCCGCGCACTAACGTGGCCGTCCCGGGGCCAACCACTGGGTCACTGCTAGTGGGTCCCAAGGGCCTCCCTTGACCAGTTGACCATGGTCAATGGCTGACTAGGCAACGCCCCTTCACTGCCAGTACCCCCCTTAAATTTCTAATTAAATTAATTAGGTTAACCTAATTAGACACCGAAATGTGGGCCCAGTAGCTTAATTAGTTAATTTAGTTTAAATTTAAACTCTGTTTAGCCCACTGTGTATGACACATGGGACCCAGCCGTTAGGTTTGACCTAGACTTTTTGGGTTGACTGCTGATGTCATAATGACGTCATGCTGATGCAATAATTTTATTTTGATTTAATTATAAATTCAGAAAATGTTTAAAACTTTGAAAATTAATATAAAATAATCTATAAGTCAGATGAAAATAATTTATGTATGAAAGTTGCTCACAACAATACAACGAATCCAAATATGCTATCCGTTCATCTGCCACATGCCTCTAGCATGATGAACGTGGATCCTTCCCCCCAGATTCATCTGCCCAAAAATGCCAAACTCCGGGAAAACATTCCCAGATGTTTTCCCTGTTCATCTGTAGCATGTAGTACTGCGTTAGGTCACCCCTAGCACTACATAGTGTCATGTCATGCATAGTGATGCATCTATTTTCTCTATATTAACTGCTTACTCTCCATTTTCTCTTCGGTAGACACCGAGACTGATGCTGCTCCTGACACCGACTACACCCCTCATGAGCAGACCTTTTCTGCAGAGCTTCTAGGAAAGAAAACCCCTTGATCATTGCAATATCGACCATTTCCTTTGCATTAGAATTGCTACTACTTTTGTATGATCCTATTATGATGCATAGCCTGCTTTTATAACCTGCTTTGTACCTTACCTTCTTTTCATAAATGCTTAGTAGAGGTTGGTTAGTGACCCACCAGTGGCCCCTCACCTTGTCCCTGTTGCCCCTGCTTTATGACCGATGACTCAATCAATGTGATCGACATCCAGGACCCGACACAGCACATCACAACCCCCCTTAGGTATATGACACTGCAGGGCTACTATCAAGTGGAAAGGGTGATACCTCGCATAGCACTTCTGATGAGATCTGTATAGTGTAGTTAATCGGTCGTGGTCTACGGAGGGTGATTCCTCCTTCAGCACTATTCGATAACGACTATGGCATGCAGCCCATCAAGAGTGAACAATCAAGGGTGATTCCTCCTTAGTTGACCTTGGCGGTTATATCATGTGGAACCTAGAGAGGGCGATTCCACGGATTCCCTTTGGTGTTACCGACACATGGTTACTTTGACCTTACCACAGAACCATGATGATATTGGGTAGGCCCCGAAGGGTACCCGCGAGATAACTACGTGGCACGGATTCGTAGCCCTTGTCGTAAGTCCATGAGACGGGGCGACGAAACCACATATCGGTGATCATTGATCTTTACCATGCGCTCCCAAGACACTACAGGTTTGGATATGTGATCCAAGTAGGCCTCTGGCCTTTTTGCACTGACCATCATGCAGGAATAAGTATAGGCACTCTGTGTTGTAAGTTTCTCTGAAAGCTCTTTGGACATCAGTAATTGAGCGACACGGTTTAGGTGATCTACGTAAGCACCTACCTTGTATAAGGAGGTAGCCAGGACTGATCCTGGCCATCCACGCAATATGCAGGAGTGCAACCAGCGATGGGCCCAAGACCCCTACGCGCTTAGGATGTAGACTAGCATGCTGGCCTCTTCGCTGAGCCTAGGTAGGACTACAATGTGTCGATCAACTGAGGCCGGGTATGATCTGATGTTGTGCCCGACCAGAGTTAATCGAGCATGTTGGGTAAGTTGTGCACCCCTTTAGGGAAGTTAATCTATTCAAATAGCCGTGTCTGCGGTAATGGACGCTCGGAGTTGTATCCCGATCGATACAACTAGAACTGGATGCCGAGGCATGAAATGGATATGATGGCTTCGAGATTGCTTTCTCGCAGGAAGTCAAGGAAGAATCTCTAGGCAAGGTTACTACAACATACTACTATTTATATTATGCTTATCTGCACTCTTCTAATGCTGCAAGATGGTTCAAGTGCTGGTCTTTGATAGGCTAGGCTTTCCCTTCTCTTCTAGCATTTTTATAGTCTAGTCCAAAGATATAGCCCATTCCTTTGATACCGATGCATACTTTGCATAGTTCTGATGTATGTCTTGTGAGTACTTTGGATGAGTACTTACGGTTGCTTTGGTACTTCTTCTCCCCATACCCGATTGTTGCAATCAGATGACGGATCCCAGGAGCCAGACGCCACCACCAATGGCTACTACTACCCCGAGGGTCCCAACTACTACATGGAGGCTGCCGACGACCATAAGTAGTTAGGAGGCTCCCAGGCAGGAGGCCTTGCCTTTTCGATTGTTGCTATCATTTGTGCTAGCCTTCTTCATGTAGACTTGTTTACTTTATGTCTGTACTAAGATATTGTTGCTTCTGCTAACTCGTTTGTATTCAACCTTATGTATTCGAGCCCTCGAGGCCAAATGCTTGTAATATGAAGCTTGTATGACTTTAATTTGTGTCTAGAGTTGTGTTGTGGTATCTTCCCGTGAGTCCCTGATCTTGATCGTGTGCATTTGCATGTATGATTAGTGCACAATTAAGTCAGGGCATCACAAGTTGGTATCAGAGCCGACTGCCTGTAGGTAGCCCCCTTTCCAACTCCTTGGCCGAAGTTGAGTCTAGTCTTTGGAAAACTTTTACTAACATAGTTGTGTGTCTTACAGGCCCACATCACAAATGGGTGCTATTAGGATCTTTTATTCCTCGATCTTTACTCTTGGACTTTGATCTCTCTTCTACTCTGATTAAATGTTTCTCCTACCTCTAACATTAGGTTCTCGTGATCACATCCACCAGGAGAGCTAGATTATCTGCAACTATTCCTTTGAAAGTATAATGAATGATTCACACACTATCTTTTGACATCCTTGAACTTCTTTTGTTTTAGATGCGTCCCATAATGCAGATCATCCGCCAGGCTATGGCTATCGATGCGACTGGGTTCCCGGCTATTCTCATCGACCTCTTGACCATGCTGGGACATCATTGGTACCCCCAGTACACTGGGTACGAGGATACTACAAGTTCAACCAGGAGCAGTACCATGCTCTGGTTGTCATCTATGATCGGCAGGATCGCTCCACACATGAGTTGCACACCTTCTGAGGTGTTGGAGTGACTATTGAGATGGCAGTCCATGATTTTGTGTAACATCCCAAATTTTCAATTTGGAATGTTATACATAGGTCATCATTGCATATCATATTTTACTGCATTTTTGGTTGATCCTAGAAATTCTAAGCAACTCAAGGACCCACGGAGAGAGTTGGGGATTTTGTTATTTTCATATTTGAGTTTTCTCAAATTTTGAAAAGAGGATCATTTGGTTTTAATCATTTTTCTCTTTGAATATTTCTTATATGAAAATAAAAGAGAGGATATAAAATGACTTCTCCAAAATAAAGAAATATCGGAGCAAAATATTAAAATCAAATAAGATTTTTTTTATTTGGAGTTTTATTGCTATTTTATTTGAATTACGAAAAGAATGCGTTTTTCAAAATTGCAATAGCGGCCCAAATAAATGTTCACTTTGTCCGCAATATTATTAGAGAACCGTGAAAAACTATTTCATAATTTTTGGACTCCGTTTAGTATTTCTTTTATTAGTTTTTTCGCCTCAGGATTATTTTTAAAAAAAAGTGAACCGACTTAACGTGTCGTGTCCGACCCGGACACTGCGTCCGGCCGGCCTTATAAGCCGCGGCCCACGACCCCGCAGCCACCCGCCAGTCCCACGCCCAAACCTTAGCCCACCGCCGCCTTGATTCGCGTGCGCCGTCGTCGCCAACCCGCACCGCTGCCGCCTCCATCGTCGCATGACGCTGCCGCCCCGCTGTCGACCCCGCCCGCCGCCCCAACCGACCGCCCCACCGCCAGAGGATCCGCCACCCACCGCCGCCGACCTCGCCGGAGGTATAAGCTGCCGCCGCCGCCGTTCGGTTTTTTTTAAAACCGCCGAGTTTTTTCAAAAACCCTAGATCTAGTTTTTTTAGATTCGGTTCGGTTTTTCGGTTTAGTTAAATAGCGGACGTTTGTCCGTACGTTCATTTCAATGAACGTTGTTCGTCAGTTAGCCGCAGACAGCGAACGTTCGTTCGTTAGCCTGTTCGTCGCGTTTTATTTTCCAATGTTTTTTCGCGATTATTTTCGATCGTGATTTCTACCCTGATCTTCATTTTAGTTTATCTTTTCGCTCGTTTATCCGAGTCGGGTGAAACAAGCTCCTGGATCCTCGTCTCGAAGCCCTCTTTCTGTTTAACCAACTTGAAAAAAAATTGGTACTGTAAAATTTGACTTTGTCCAGATTAGTAAACGAATCTCGTTTCTTTCGTAGTTTGAGTTACGTTGCTCTGTTTGATTAGATTTTTTTGCCAACCGGAGTTCTTCAGTTGAACTTTCTAGTTAGATCTTTTTTTTGAGTTTTACCTGTGCTTCGAGTTGAGTGCTTATGTATGTTATTGTTTGTTTGCGATAGAATTCCCGGAGTGCGAAGCGTGCTACTACGAGTCTCTAGGTTTTGCGGATCATCAGCAAGGCAAGTAACACTTTGATCATATCCCTTTCTTACCAGTTTTTATGCATTAGTTACAACCCTCAAACATTGCATGGTTAGGATCTGTATAACATGTGGGTTTCGGAAGTAGATGATGAGGTAGAACCTATTGCCCTTTTCATTGTCAAACCTTTGGGAGTTACTTCTACGTTATGCTCCGGATTGCTATGTTATGCTCGTAGACGTAGTTTGGGTGAGTGTATCCATGCAGATGTGAGTATTGTTAATTAATGGTTAATTTAAGGTGGCTACTTAAATACACATCTGGGTGGATTGGTTGAGGCACCCTGGAGTACCCAGTGGTTGTCAGGGAACCTGGAGAATCCAGTGTTGTCCTAGGATATCTCGGAGTACCCGTGTGATCATCCTACGGTTCGCCACCCAGGCTCAAAGGGATCATAAGATTATTCATGCTGGAAACTTCCATGTGCATCCACAAGCCAATATGGGCTCTAGCATAGTTGAGTATGTTGTGTGACCTCTTTCAGTGGTGGGCTAGTAGATGTAGGGGATGTAGGTGGTACTGTCTACCCAGAGTAAAGAGTTAATGCTTCTAAAAAACTGTGTCTCAGTCATCCGTTTCTCAAACATCATGTAGTGCGAGAAATCCAACGGAGGAGATCGAGTATTGGGGGGAAAAGTGCACAAACCTCTGCAGAGTGTATAAACTAATCATGGTTAGCCGTGTCTCCGATTATGGACATCTTGAGTATCTGGTTCTTGGATTATCCTGTTGATCTCATCACTCTAAATTAATTTGATTGGGTTTAATGATGATGTTAAATTGGGGTTGAGTTGGAGGAACCTTCTCAATGTTTAACAACCACCATGATAGTTAAACAAAATTTATTCCTTTGTTGTAGGAAAAAATGGCTTTATGCAAACCTGTAACCATAGAGCTTTCCACCAGCCATATATGCATGTAGTGATAGCATTAATTCTGTTCATTACTCTATGTGTTACATTGCCAGCATATTCCATGTGCTGACCCGTTTCGGTCTGCAACATTTCATGTTGCAGACTTTTCAGACGATGAGTAAGGTGCCATAGGTCATTGTCGTTCACTCAGCTATGCCGTTGGAGTTGATGGACTCACTTTATCTTCCAAGCCTTCCGCTGTTATCATTTTTAGATGGCCTTAAGCCATATTGTTGTAATAAGTTCTCTTTTTGAGACATTTGATGTAATAAGTGTGTGATTGAAACTCTATTATAAATCCTCAAGTACTGTGTGTGTCAGCATTACCGATCCAGGGATGACACTGATGCATAGAGACTAGACTGTTTGAGGTCTGGTCGCTACAAGATGGTATCAGAGCACACGCTGACTGTAGGACACGACCTCTAAGATAAACCCTAGGTCAGTCCTCTCTACTCATTTCTGACTCCTCTCCCTTTTCTACTCTATAGGATGGCGGACTTAAGGAACAAGTTTACACAACCGGATGAAGACACTCCTTTTGGACGACACTTGAAGGAAGTTACTAGGTATCTGAACATTGGAATACCAAGCTTCACCGGAACCTACATTGCCACTTTACCAGAAGAGGAACGCTGGATGATTCGAGTTAAAGTTCCAAGAAGGACGTTCATGCCAGTCACTGAGCCCATAGAGTTTTCCTTTGATGCGCCAACCTGGAGTCTAGGAAAGAGCATGGCAGCCCACATCACCATGGGACACATTGGAGAAGTTTACCACAAGGATCTTAAGGATACTATCTACTAGATATGTGGGTACCGAGATGAGCAATGGGAGATGATCAGCACCAGGAGGGACAGGTCCATTGCAACTTTCATCCAGGAGTTAAACTAGCACATTCGTCGCCAGGAGAACCAGATGTGCGCAGGCATGATAGATCTGAAGAAGGCAATGACCAGGATCACGAAGCTAGAGGAGGAACTCAAGTCTACGCGTGATGGATATGAGGAGGTAATGACGGTACTAGTAGAGAAGAATGAAAACCTGACAAGGAAGCTAGGGCTATTCATGGGAGATCCCGCACCAGGAGGAGACAACGACGATTCCAAGGACATTCGCCCGGAGGACTACATCATCATCGACGACACTGACTCAGACCCTGATGATAGTGATGATGACTATGTTGATGAAGCTGGAGCAGACATCATGGAGTCTTCCACTGATTAAAACTTCTAGTCGACCACCATAACAGTAGTAGTATTCCCCCCATGTATATAGTATAGTCCGAGCACTTTTGTAACGATAGTTAGACCGATTGTATGCCCTTGTTTGAATTGATTGAAGTGATATGATTGTGTTTGTCTCATGTGCATATGGGTAGTGTTTTCCCTCTAGACCTCATTCAATTCTGTTTTCTCACATTTTCTAAACCCATCAGATGCCTCCGAGACGTGACAATGGATTTGCTTTCCCACCGGAGCTCACTCACTTGATCCAGCAACAGAATACCTTGATGCAGCTACTAGTTCAGAATCAAAACCAGGGGAACAACAACAATAACAACCCACCACCACCACCACCACCTGTTGATCACTTAGCCCGTTTTCTAAGGCTAAATCCGCCGGTGTTCTCTAGTAGCACCAAGCCGATTGTTGCAGATGATTGGCTCCGCAAGATTGGAAGGGAGCTGACCACTGCAAGATCCACATATCGAAGAGAGCGCGTTTTGCCGCACATCAGCTTGATGGACCCGCAGCATCATGGTGGGAGAATTTCACAGCCACTTACCCCCATTGACACTGTTACATGGGACTAGTTTCAGGAGGCATTCTGCACTGCCCATGTTTCAGCAGGAGCTATGAACATGAAGAAGTGTGAGTTTCGCAACCCTCGCCAAGGAGGACGCACAGTGGGCCAGTATGTGGATGAGTTTAGTAAGTTAGCACGTTATGCCCCGGATGACGTTGCTATAGATGTCGCTAAGCAGGAGAAGTTTCTGGAAGGACTGAATGATGAGCTGACCATGCAGTTGATGGTGGCAACCTTCAACAACTATCAGGAGTTGCCAGGCATGCCACCGGATAGAGACATTGAGTTTTTGATTGAGCTTTTGCCAGGCACAGGGCCAATATCAAAGAGACCGTATCGGATGCCCGCCCAGGATTTGGAGGAAATTAAGAAGCAGATTAAGGAGTTACTGGATAAGGGTTATATTCGCCCAAGTTCGTCACCTTGGGGATCCCCAGTACTTCTAGTGGAGAAGAAGGATGGATCACTGAGGATGGTTGTTGATTATCGTGCATTGAATGAAGTGACGATCAAGAACAACTATCCACTGCCAATGACCAATGATTTGTTTGACCAGTTGCAAGGAGCTAAAGTATTCTCCAAGATTGATCTACGATTAGGATACCACCAACTGAAGATTTGAGAGCAGGATATACCTAAGACAACTTTTACCACAAGGTACATGCTATATGAGTATACCGTTATGTCATTTGGTCTGACTAACGCACCCGCATATTTCTTGAACATGATGAACAAGGTGTTTATGGAGTTTTTGGATAAGTTCGTCGTAGTGTTCATTGATGATATATTGGTCTACTCGAAAAATGAAGAGGAGCATAAGGAGCATTTGCGTTTGGTTCTCGAGAAGCTCAGGGAACATCAGTTATATGCCAAGTTCAGCAAATGTGAGTTTTGGCTGAAGGAAGTTGGATTCCTCGGACATGTTTTATCCAGAGAAGGAATAGTAGTATACCCTACCAAGGTTGTCATTGTGACTAAATGGGTAGCACCCACGTCGGTTGGAGAGATCCGGAGTTTTCTTGGACTCGCGGGATACTACAAGAGGTTCATTGAGAATTTCTCCAAGATTGCAAAGCCCATGACAGAGTTGTTGAAGGACACAAAGTTCAAATGGACTGAGGAGTGTGAAGCCAGTTTTCAGGAGTTGAAGAAGCATTTGGTTACAGCCCCAGTGTTGATTCTTCCAGATCAACGCAAGGATTATCAAGTGTATTGCCACGCTTCTCATCGAGGACTTAGAGCAGTGCTTATGCAGGAGGGAAGAGTTGTTTCATATGCTTCATGACAACTTAAACCCCATGAGCAAAATTATGCTACACACGATTTGGAGTTAGCAGCCGTAGTGCATGCGCTAAAGACATGGAGACATTTTCTAATCGGAAACCATTGTGAGGTGTACACGGATCACAAGAGTTTGAAGTATATCTTCACGCAGAAGGAGTTGAATCTTAGGCAGAGGAGATGGTTGGAGCTCATTAAGGATTATGATATAAAGTTGCACTATCATCCCGGAAAGGCTAACGTAGTAGCAGATGTGTTGAGTCGCAAGAGTCATGTCAATACACTCATGACCGGAGGATTACCCATGGAGTTAGCAGAGGATCTTCGCGAGCTAAGTTTGGAAATAGTTCCGAGAGGTTATGTAGCAGCATTGGAAATTCAGTCTACCTTGATGGATAAGATCAGAGAAACACAGAAGACTGATAAGGAGATTGCCGAGATAAAGGAAAGGATGAACAAAGGAAAGGCTAAAGGATTTCGTGAGGATGAGCACGATGCTTTATGGTTTGAGGATCGCGTCTATGTGCCTAATGACCCCAAGACCAGGACGTTGATTTTGTAGGAGGCCCATGATTCGCCGTATTCGATTCACCTAGGAAATACCAAGATGTATCTGGATTTGAACGCCGGTTTCTGGTGGACCGGAATGAAGAAAGATATTGCAGAGTATGTAGCGGTAAGTGATGTATGTCAGAAAGTAAAGGCAGAGCATCAGAAGCCAGCAGGTTTGCTATAGCCATTGCCGATACCCGAATGGAAGTGGGATAAGCTAGGCATGGACTTTATCATGGGATTGCCCAGGACTCGTTCAGGTTATGACTCGATTTGGGTTGTAGTCGATCGGTTGACGAAGGCAGCTCATTTCATCCCACTGAAGACCACTTACACCAGTACTAAGTTGGCAAAGATATACATTACTAGGATCATATGTCTGCATGGAGTTCCAAGGACCATTGTATCAGATAGAGGAACCCAGTCTACCTCAAAGTTTTGGAATCAGTTGCATGAGACTTTGGATACTAGGCTAGAGTTCAGTACAACCTTTCATCCTCAGACAGATGGACAGATTGAGAGAGTCAATCAGATTCTGGAGGACATGTTGAGAGCTTGTGCGCTAGATTATGGATCTAGTTGGGATGAAAATCTGCCGTATGCAGAGTTCTCTTACAATAACAGTTATCAAGCCAGTTTGAAGATGGCCCCTTTCGAAGCCCTGTACGGAAGGAGGTGCAGGACACCGTTGTTGTGGGATGAAGTTGGAGGCCGTCAGTTGTTTGGACTAGATTTGATTAAGGAGTCTAAAGAGAAGGTTAAGTTGATTCGCGATAGACTCAAGGTAGCCCAGTCCAGGCAGAAGAGCTATGCAGATTCTAAACGCAAGGAGACAGTTTATGAAGTCGGAGACAGAGTATATCTTCGTGTGTCCCCACTTCGAGGAGTTAAGCGTTTTGGAGTTAAGGGAAAGTTAGCACCATGTTTTGTGGGACCATACAAAGTTTTGGAGCGTATGGGAGAAGTTGCTTACAAGATGGAATTGCCACAAGGATTGTCAGGAGTTCACGATGTGTTCCACGTTTCCCAGTTGAAGAAGTGCCACGCAGAGATGGTCGATATTCCTCTGAGAGATACAGTGCCACTGGAAGCGATTCAGTTGGATAGGGATTTGACCTACGAGGAGAAACCAGTGAAGATTCTCGAGTTTGCCAGCCGAGTCACACGCAGTAAGGTTATCAAATTCTGCAAAGTTCAGTGGAGCCACCACACCGAGGATGAAGCCACCTGGGAACGAGAGGAAGACCTACTGAAGGACCACCCACACCTATTTTCTAGCCAACCCAAATCTCGAGGGCGAGATTCATCTTAAGGTGTGTGTGTGGGGGGGGGGGGTTAGGTTTGTAACATTCCAAATTTTCAATTTGAAATGTTATACATTGGTCATCATTGTATATCATATTTTATTGCATTTTTGGTTGATACTAGAAATTCTAAGCAACTTAAGGACCCACGGAGAGAGTTGGGGATTTCATTATTTTCATATTTGAGTTTTCTCAAATTTTGAAAAGACGATCATTTGGTTTTAATCATTTTTCTCTTTGAATATTTCTTATACGAAAATAAAAGAGAGGGAAAAATGACTTCTCCAAAATAAAGAAATATTGGAGGAAAAATATTAAAATCAAATAAGATTTTTTTTATTTGGAGTTTTATTGCTATTTTATTTGAATTAGGAAAAATGCATTTTTCAAAATTGCATTAGCAGCCCAAATAGATGTTCACTTTCTTCGCAATATTATTAGAGGACCATGAAAATTTATTTCAGGATTTTTGGACTCCATTTAGTATTTATTTTATTAGTTTTTCTGTGTTAGGATTATTATTAAAAAAAAGTGAACCGACTTAACGGGCCATGTCCGACCCGGACACTGCGCCCGGCCGGCCTTATAAGCCGTGGCCCGCGACCTCGCAGCCACCCGCCAGCCCCGCCGCCCAAACCCTAGCCCGCCGCCGC
>NC_057801.1:385097703-385188097 GCF_018294505.1 Triticum aestivum
TTTAAAAACCGACATTTTTTTAAAAACCCTAGATCTAGTTTTTTTAGATTCGGTTCGGTTTTTTTCCGGTTTAGTTAAATAGCGAACGTTCGTCTGTACGTTCGTTTTAACGAACACTGTTCGTCAGTTAGCCGCAGATAGCGAATGTTCATTCATTAGCCTGTTCGTCGCGTTTTATTTTCCAGGGTTTTCCCGCGATTATTTTCGATCGTGATTTCTGCCCTAATCTTCGTTTTAGTTTATCTTTTCGCTCGTTTATCTGAATCGGGTGAAACAAGCGCCTAGATCCTCGTCTCGAAGCCCTCTTTCTTTTTAACCAACTTGAACAAGATGTTGGTACTATAAAATTTGACTTTAGTCCAGATTAGTAAACGAATCTTGTTTCTTTCGTAGTTTGAGTTTCGTTGCTTCGTTTGATTAGATTCTTTTTGCCAACCGGAGTTCTTCAGTTGAACTTTCTGGTTAGATCTTCTATTTGAGTTTTTCCCGTGCTTCTAGTTGAGTGCTTATGTATGTTATTATTTGTTTGCGATAGAATTCTCGGAGTGTGAAGCATGCTACTACGAGTCTCTAGGTTTTGCGGATCATCAGCAAGGCAAGTAACACTTTGATCATATCCCTTTATTACCCAGTTTTTATGCATTATTTATAACCCTCAAACATTGCATGGTTAGGATCTGTATGACATGTGGGTTTGGGAAGTAGATGATGAGGTAGAACCTATTGCCCTTTTCATTGTCAAACCTTTGGGAGTTACTTCTACGTTATGTTCAGGATTGCTATGCTATGCCCGTAGACGTGGTTTGGGTGAGTGTATCCATGACAGATGTGAGTATTGTTAATTAATGGTTAATTTAAGGTGGTTACTTAAATACACATCTGGGTGGATTGGTTGAGGCACCCTGGAGTAACCAGTGGTTGTCAGGGCACCTGGAGAATCCAGTGTTGTCCTAGGATATCCCGGAGTACCCGTGTGATCATTCTATGGTTTGCCACCCAGGCTCAAAGGGATCATAAGATTATTCATGCTGGAAACTTCAGCCACAAGCCAATATGGGCTCTAGCATAGTTGAGTATGTTGTGTGACCTCTTTCAGTGGTTGGCTAGAAGATGTAGGGGATGTAGGTGGTACTGTCTACCCAGAGTAAAGAGTTAATGCTTCTAAAAAACTATGTCTCGGTCATCCGTTTCTCAAACATCATGTAGTGCGAGAAATCCAATGGAGGAGATCGAGTCTTGTGGGGAAAAGTGCGCAAACCTCTATAGAGTGTATAAACTAATCATGGTTAGCTGTCTCCCCGGTTATGCACATCTTGAGTATCTGGTTTTTGGATTATCCTGTTGATCTCATCACTCTAAATTAATTTGATTGGGTTTAATGATGATGTTTAATTGGGACTGAGTTGCATGAACCTTCTCAATGTTTAACAACCACCATGATAGTTAAACAAAATTTATTCCTTTGTTGTAGGAAAAAATTGGCTTTATGCAAAACTGTAACCATAGAGCTTTCCACCAGCCATATATGCATGTAGTGATAGCATTAATTCTGTTCATTACTCTATGTGTTACATTGCGAGCATATTCCATGTGCTGACCCGTTTTGGACTGCAACATTTCATGTTGCAGACTTTTCAAACGACGGTAAGGTGCCATAGGTCGTTGTCGTTCACTCAGCTATGCCGTTGGAGTTGATGCACTCACTTTATCTTCCAAGCCTTCCGTTGTTATCGTTTTTAGATGGCCTGAAGCCATATTATTGTAATAAGTTCTCTTTTTGAGACATTTGATGTAATAAGTGTGTGATTGAAACTCTGTTATAAATCCTCAAGTACTGTGTGTGTCAGCATTACCGATCCAGGGATGACACTGATGCACAGAGACTAGACTGTTTGAGGTCTGGTCGCTACATTTTGCCTTTGTTGTTATCACCCAGCTTTGTAGAGAGCATCCCCGCTTGGAGGAGTCTGGGTTCAGATACATCCCTTACGCCCCACCTGGGGATGAGACTGGATACTACACTTTTGTTTGTACCCCCTACGTGAGCTGTCGAGACGACCCTTGGGTTATAGTTCAGTACACTGAGGCTCTAGATCATACTGTTCGAGCTCTTACTGTCGAGTTGTATGCCACTCATGAGCGCCACTATGACACTCTAGCATAGATGCCGCCAGCAGTCCATGCAGGGATTCAGCCAGAGTTTATCGTTTACCTGTACAGGACTAAGATGCCACCATGTCTTGTGTGGCCGGCTATTTGAGGTGATACACCTGCACGTGGACCTCTTCTTCCGATTAGGGACCAGTTCCTGCACCAGAGCCACCACGGAGCATAGGATCCTTTTCTCGAGAACCGTCTGGCTTTTTATCACCGGCAGTTCCCAAACTTCAAAGGTGTTCCCCGATGTTGATGTAGCATATTGCTATGTACCGTTATTGTATCCCTCCACCGTGTGCCTGCGTGGTGCCTAGTTGGTCTAGACTACCTTTCCTTTCTAAACTTGTACTTTTGGCTTGTAACCAAACTTATGTATGGATTTGTATGTCATATTTGACTACTATGTTGTATTCATCGTATTTATTTCATTGTGCATGTTGCTTCATGAATGATTCTTTGTCTTTGCAAATGCTCAATACTAAACAACCCTTGTTGCGTTTAAGCAGGATGGTTAGACCCACTGGTCGTGGCCGTGGTGCACATGCACAACCACCGTCCGAATACATGGCTAGAATGATACATCAGTTTGAGGTGAATTGCTAGTTCATGGAAGGAGTCATGGCTCAGTTTCCGCACCCCAACATGAAGCAGCAGCCAGCCCCAGTAACTCTGCAGAATTTCATGTGCCTCAACCCGACCATCTACCGTAGCTCAACTCAGCCCCTTGATGTTGATGACTGGCTCCATGACATCACCTATGAAATGGAGTCTGCTGACGTTGCCCCTGCAAGCTATGTCACCTTTGCATCTTTGTTCCTCAAGGGGCTCGCTGTTCAATGGTGGGATAGCCACAGGCATACTCAACCTGCTGGAATAGTCATCACTTGGCCGGATTTACAAGCTGCTTTCTGTGCCCACTTCATTCCTCAGGGAATCATGGACAGGAAGAAGTGAGAGTTCCGCAACCTCACCCAGGGCAACAAGATAGTGGATGCTTATCAGCAGGAGTTTCTTGACTTGTCCCATTATGCTAAAGAACACATTACTACTGATGCTCGTAGGTAGGAAAAGTTCCATGATGGACTTCAAGTTGACATCAAGCTCACGCTCTTTGTGCATGACTTTACTGATTTTGCCACTTTGGTGAACAAGGCCATCCAGGTCAAGACTGGTCTGCAGGAACACCAGGGACTTATCAGGCGCAACCGTGACACTGGTTCATCTTCGGGCCCGTCACCGCTGACGCATAGGATATGGGTTCCCCACAGCATGTACCGCCCAACTGCACCTGCACTAAGATAGTCCTATGTTGCACCACGTCTGCCTTCTCCACCATTGAGACAGCTTCCTCGAGTTGCACCATCCTGAGATCCTGCTTCCAACCCCAATGTGGTTTGTGCTTCAAGTGTGACCGTCTTGGTCATCGTGCCAAAGATTTCTATCAGAATTAGAATCAGCTGGCGCTGCATTCAACTGGCCATAACAATGCCCGTGGCAACAACCAGCCCCACAACAACAATGCCAGACCTTATGGTCATGGTCAGGCCAACAACATTGATATGAGTGAAGCTCAAGACCAGCCTGATACTGTGATGGGCACTCTTCTTGTTAATTCAGTACCAACATCTATTTTATTCGATTCAGGAGCATCGCATTCTTTCATGTTAGAAAATTTTGCATACGCGCACGTCATTAGATGCGAGCACATGGACACTCCGCTAGTGGTACGCACCCCCACGGACCAATGTCGAACTACCATGATTGGTCGCGAACTCCCCGTTGAAATTGAAGAGTTAGAATTCCACGTTTCTCCCATCATTTTGGAGTCTTCCAATATTGACCTCATTCTGGGAATGGAATGGTTGAAATTGCATACTGCTTCTATCGTTTGTGCCACCAAAATTGTTCATCTCCTTTGTCCATCGAATGAGATTATAAGCTACCATGCTCATCTTATTCAAAATGCTGGGGCACAACTTTATGCCTTGAATGCATTGAACACAACACCTCTTGAGGGCATTAAAAACATTCCAATCGTTCATGACTTCCAACATGTCTTTCTAGAAGAACTCCTAGGGATACCTCCTATTTGAGCTGTAAAATTCATCATCAACTTGAAAACAGGCACCACTCCTATCGCCAAACGACCCTACAAGATGCCACCTCGTAAACTTCTTGAGCTTAAGGAGGAAATCGACAAGTCTATTCACAACGGACTCATTCGTCCTAGTTCCTCCGCTTTGGGAGCACCTTCTCTCTTCATCAAGAAGAAGGATGGAACAAATCGATTGGTCCAAGACTATCGTCCTATCGACCAAGCTACAATTCAGAATAAGTATCCCCTTACTTAGATCAATGACCTGTATGATCAACTTGTTGGATCCTCTGTATTCTCTAAAATCGACTTGAGGTTGGGTTACCACCAGATCTGGGTGCGTGAAGAGGATATTGCAAAGACAAAATTTGGTACTCGCTATAGTTCATACGACTACACCATCATGTCTTTTGGCTTGACCAATGCTCTAGCGACATTCTCTTGTCTGATGAACTATATCTTCATGGAATACCTTGACAAGTTCGTCGTGGTTTATCTGGATAATATCCGGGTATATTCAAAGAACAAAGAACAACATGTTGAACATCTTCGCCTTGTGCTAGAAAAGCTTCTGGAGCATCAGCTTTATGCCAAGTATTCCAAGTGTGAATTCTGTCTACCCGAAGTAACCTACCTTTGTCATGTAATCTCCAAGGGTGGTATTGTCGTTAACCCCGAACGAGTTCAGGCCATTCTTGACTAGACTCCTCCAAAGAATGTCAAACAAGTCAGAAGCTTCCTCGGACTCGCTAGCTATTGTTGTTGTTTCGTCGAGAACTTCTCCAAGATTGCCAAGCCCCTGACTAATATGCTTCACAACGGCGTTAAGTTCGAATGGACAGAAAAGTGTCAGGAAAGTTTCAGGAACTAAAGCACAAGTTGACATATTCCCCAGTGCTTGCTCCTCTAGATTCCTAAAAGGATTTCGTCATCTACTGCGATGCATCCCTTCAAGGTTTAGGCTGTGTCCTAATGCAAGAGCGCAAGGTGATTGCTTATGCCTCTCATCATGTGCACCCTCACGAAGAGAACTACCCAGTTCATGACCTCGAGCTTGTTGCGGTTATCTATGTACTGAAGCTGTGGTGACATTACCTTTTCGATAATCATTGCGAGATCTTCACCGATCATCAGAGTCTGCAATATCTGTTTATTCAGCCAGCCTGAACCTCCGTCAACAGCGATGAATGGATCTATTACTAACTACAACCATGGTATATCCTATACCCCTGGCAAGGCTAATGTCATGCCCGATGGCCTGAGGTGCAAGTCTTATTGCAACAATCACATGGTTTACAAGGCTCAACCCCGCCTTCATGAAGAGCTATGAAAGTTGACCCTTCAACTAGTTCCATAGGGTTCTCTAAATAACCTTATATTGGAACCAACTCTTCTAAAATCTATTAGGTCCGCGCAAGCCAGAGATGCTCACGTTGATCTGATGAAAAGGGACCTTGGCTTCGAGAAATCCAGAGATTTCTCGCTTGCTGAAGATTGAACCTTGTACTTCAGGAATCGCATTGTGGTTCTCCAGTTCAAGCTTATGACAGAGAAGGTGATGAAAGAAGCACACGCCACACCTCTTTCTATTCACTCGGGAAGTACCAAGATGTACCTAGACATCCGTCAGAAGTACTAGTGGTCTAAAATGAAGCAAGACATTGCCCGATATATCAAAGAATGTGACATTTTCCGTCGCGTCAAAGTAGAGCATCAGAAACCGGACTTCTGCAACCACTCCCTATTCCTGAATGGAAATGGGATACGATTCAAATGGACTTTGTCACTGGCCTCCCCAAGTCTCAAATAATGATGCTATCTTTGTCGTCATCAACCCTCGAAAGTCGCTCACTTTCTTCCAGTGGAGGAGACTATCACTACTAGTCAATTAGAAAACTTGTATATCTCCATAATTCTAACCCTCCGCGGCATTCTGAAGGAGATCAATTCAGACCGTGGCAATACATTCACTTCAAAGTTCTGGGATAGTTTCCAAGAGGCAATGGGAACTCATATAACCTGGAGCACTACTTATCACCCCCAATCCCAAGGCCAAGTCGAGTGAGTCAAACAAATCCTAGAAGACATGCTTAGGGCTTGTGTTATCTCTTTTGGGAAGAAATGAGAAGGATCTCTCCCTTATACTGAATTCTCTTATAACAACCGCTACCAAGCTAGCTTGAAGATGGCCCCCTTCGATGTTCTTTATGGACGTAAGTGTCGAACCCCTCTGAATTGGTCAGAAACTGGGGAACGGACACTCATTGGTCCAGAAATTATCCAACAAGCCGAAGAGCAAGTACGCATTGTCAAGGATGATCTCAAGGTAGCCCATTCCCGCCAGAAGAGCAATTGATGGTAAACACTGGGGACCTACGTATCTACCCGGTGAGCAAGCTTATCTGTGTGTCACTCCTTTGAAAGGCACTCATCGATTTGGAGTCAAGGGAAAGCTAGCTCCCCGCTACATTGGTCCCTTCCGCATTCTTGCCCATCATGGACTGGTGGCTTATCAATTGGAGTTGCCACCTCCATTCTCTTACGTCCATGACGTCTTCCACGTGTCGCAACTTCGTTGTTGCTTCAAAGACCCGGAACATGAAGTGTCCAAAACTGGTTGAAGTGCAAGATGATCTCACATACAAAGAGCATCCTATCCACATTCTTAAAGAAGCTGAACGTCGAACCCGTCGAAGGTTACCAAGTTCCTCAAGGTGCAATGGTCAAACCATACTAATGATAATGCCACTTGGGAATGTGAGGATAATATTCATCCGGAATATCCCAATCTTTTCCCTTCTACCTCTTAATTCTCGAGACGAGAATTTCTTTCAGAGTAGGAGAGTTGTAACACCCCTATGATTAAGCTAATCATTTTTCTAAATAATGCTAGATCATCTTTGTCTCATATCTCATTTGAAATTCCACTTAGAATTCAAATTCAAATTATAAGTGAAATACAGAAATTTACAATCACGAAAACTTAAATGTTAATCATGTGGCAAATAATCATGAGGCAGCCTCCCACTCTGTTGGAGTAGAACATGCATGTAGGCTTGTGGATCAAAGAGGTGGATGACTTGGTGGATGTCGCACGCTGCCAGCCAACAGCCAGGAGCTCCCGTGGCTTGATGAACCACAAGTATAGGCGATCAATCGTAGTCCTTTCGATAAGTAATATTCTCGAACCCAACAAGGAGCAGAAGGAATTGACCGGTTTTCAGCAAGGTCTCTACAAGTGTTGTAAATAGTAGTAACAGATAGTTTGATGGCAAGGTAATTCATAACAAGTAGCAAGTAACAAAGGTGTACCAAGGTGGACCAATCCTTTTTATAGCAAAGGACAAGCCAAAAGTACTTCTTATAGTGAGCAAGTGTTCTCGAGGACAAATGGGAATATTGTCTAGTTAACTTTCATCACATTTAGTTCATTCGTGTTCACTACATTGATAATTTCACAGGTGGGTGGACTAGTGCTAGGGTGTTGTTCTTACTTGAACAAGCAACCCACTTATGATTACCCCTCTCGCAAGCATCTGCAACTACAAAAGAAGAATTAATATAAATCTAACCATAGCATGAAATATATGGATCCAAATCAGCCCCTTACGGAATAGCGCATAAACTAGGGTTTAAGCTTTTATCACTCTTGCAACCCATCATCTCTTATTACTCCCCAATGCCTTCCCCTATGACCAATGGTGAAGTGACATGTAGTCGATGTTCACACAACACCACTAGGGGAAGAACAACATACATATCATCAAAATATTGAACGAATACCAACTTCACATGATTACTTATAACAAGACTTCTCCCATGTGCTCAAGAACAAACGGAACTACTCACAAATCATGTTCATGTTCAAGATCATAGGAGTATAATTTATGATTAAGGATCTAAACATACAATCTTTGACCAAATAAACCAACTAGCATCAACTACGAGATGTAATCAACACTACTAGCAACCCGCAGGTACCAATATGAAGTTTTGGGACAAAGATTCAATACAAGAGATGAACTAGGGTTTGAGATGAGATGGTGCTGGTGAAGATGTTGATGGAGATGAGTCCTCCCATGATGATAGGATCGTTGGTGATGACGATGGTTTCAATTTCCCACTCCCGGAGGGAAGTATCCCCGGCGGAATCGCTTCACCGGAGAGCAAAAGTGCTCCTGCCCAGGTTCCACCTCTAAATGGCGGCGCTTCGTGCCGAAAGTATTCTTATTTTTTTCTAGAGAAAATGGCATGATATAGCAGAAGGAGGGAACCGGAGGGCCTCTGTGGGCCCCATGAGACATCAGGGCACGCCTAGGGGGTAGGGCGTGCCTTGTTGCCTCGTGGGCCCATGGTTGCTCCCCTCCATTACATCTTTCTTCCAGTAATTTTTTATATATCCCAAAATAAATCTCCATGAAATTTAAGGTCATTTGGAGACCCGGAGAGTAGGTACCTCTGTTGTAGCTCTTTTGGGTCCAGAATTCCAGCTCCGGCAATTTCCCTCTTCATGTAGATCTTGCATATTAAGAGAGAAAAGGCATTATTATTGCAACATAAAATGAAATATTAATAAAAAACGCTATAAATAACAGTAGGAACAGATGCTGCAAAATGGACCTATCACGGCTCTTCAAGGCGTGACCTCTCATGCTCCACCTGAATGGTGGATTCCCTTCCTCCTGCGCCAAGTCACTCACGCATCAGGAAGATAGGGCCCCACCATTGGGGCACTGCCTCTCTGGCCACACATACTGAGGACACTCATGCCATCATCAAGCACTGCAAAGAGAGGAGGAGCATTCGGGGGCTGACAAAGACCATGCGTCCTCTTGGGCCCGACAATAGAGTCCACATGCATTGCCACAGTCGCATGTGCTGACCCTCTTCCATATACGGCAGACTTCTAAGCTTCCACCCTAGAACTCCCGTGCGTTGTTTGGGCCAAAAAATTTGTCCCGACTTGGTACAAAAGTATCACGGATCCTTTGACCCCACAGAGTTCCTCCAGGTCTACACCGCAGCCATACAGGCGGCCGATGGTGCTGAAAAGGTCATGGCCAACTGGTTCCCCATAGCCTTGAAGGGCTCTGCCTAGTCATGGCTCATGAACCTCCCACATTAATCAGTTGGTGCATGTGGCAACCTCTGCCGCTAGTTCGTGGCCAACTTACAGGGCACTTTCGTGCGCCCTGGCATGTACAGCAACCTCCATGTCATGAAGCAAAATAAGGGCGAAACATTAAGGCATTTCATCCAACATTTCTGCCAGGTTTGCCTACGATCTCTAAGGCTTCCCCTCAGGCTATCATCTTCGCATTCCTCCAAGGCGTATATGAGGAGAAAATGTCGGTGAAGGTCGGCACCAATGAGGCCCAGAACATGTGAAAGGATCGATATGGTTGACTATACACTACTGCAGGATGGTCTAAACAGGACAATCCAATCAGAGACCCTTCGACGAAACTGTGTGCGGTGCATCAATCACAAATGGTGATGTAATAAAACCGTCAAAAAACATGCAAAACATTTGCGATGGCGGTGACATCAAACACGGTTCATATTGGAGTTGCGTGTGCGATGCGTGGCAAATGGTTAATCCAACAGAACTATTTGCGATGAGGCAGAACAACAGAAACGGGCAACCAGATGAGGGTGTGTTCGACAATTCACTAGGATGAACTATGTGTGATTAGGCAACACAATACAAACGGTTCAACTGAACAAGATGTGTGTGATACGCGGCAAAAAGGTCTGTAATCATGCGAAGACCAATAATAACACAGACAGTTGCGCTAATAAGCCGTGTGATTTGCTCTTTCTACAGAAGAACAACACACACACACGCGCGCGCGCGCGCGCGTGCACATTGTTTCTCGTTTCATTTTTAGCGGCACTTGCATGCACACCGTTTGTTTATCTTCGTGATGCTTTAAGTATGCCTCGCACAAATGCTATCTACCTATCCCTTAATATAGCTAGATCTGTGTCAGACAAACTCCTTCTCCCTACTAGCAAGATGCCCATGCGTTGCACGGAACATCAAGATGCATTTGTATGAGTAGTTTATCTTGTGGGAGAAAAGGATGAACGAGGGAATTCCTTATTTGCAAATGCGGAGAGGGGTGTGGGTATCTTTTTGCAAAATTACCATAGTTTCCTTCCTATCCGTCGGATATAAATCAGATGGCCTATATTGCGGTATGGCAGGAGCACCATCATCACCAACTCTGTTTTTTATAAGAGTACAGATATGTGAGTGTCACTGCCCCCCCCCACACCCACACACCCACACACCCACACACACACTTTCCAACACCGAAGGAGTAGGGTGACACCTCGATCTTGATACTAATCCATCGACTGGCTTCTCTCTCAAACACACACACACACACACACACACACTACCCAACGCCGAAGGAGTAGGGCGACACCTCGATCTTGATAGTAATCTATCTA
Organism: Triticum aestivum; assembly: GCF_018294505.1. Lineage (NCBI taxonomy): Eukaryota > Viridiplantae > Streptophyta > Magnoliopsida > Poales > Poaceae > Triticum > Triticum aestivum. Next base: position 385,108,415 of record NC_057801.1, read on the forward strand.
CTCCTCTTTCAAACACACACACTCGCTAGTTGTGCATCTGTGCCTACCGCGCACACTCTCGATACGTCTTTCTCTCCCCCCTCCCCCCATCCCAACAATGACAACAGAAGGGTGAAAACTCAATATGATCATAATCTGTCAACTAGTTTCTCTCTCAAACATTGTGTCTCTGTGCCTCGCTCAGTAGCCCCCTCGATGTGCAGACTTCTCGCGCACGCACAACTGTAGTGACGATGACGTTGAACCCAGTGTGCCTTGTTTTTACCGGCCTCATGTGATAGTTTTCACCCTGTTTTCTGTTAATTAACAAGGCAACCTTTTCTTTGTTACTACTAGTGAATCTGAAATCATTTGGGGCAGACATAAAATATATCATTTCAACCCAATTATCGCAGTAAATATTTTAAAAGAAACTAGCTAGATGCCCGTGCGTTGCATGGAACATCAAGATGCATTTGTATGAGTAGTTTATCTTGTGAGAGAAAAGGATGAACAGGGGAAGGCCTTATTTGCGAACGTGGAGAGGGGTGTGGGTATATTTTTACAAAATTTCCATAGTTTCCTTCCTATCCGTTAGGTATAAATCCGACGACCTATATTGCAGGATGGCACACACACCATCATCACCAACTCTGTTTTCTACTCCCTCCGTTCCTAAATACTCCCTCTGTCCAAAAATACTTGTCATCAAAATGGATAAAAAGAGATGTATCTAAAACTAAAATACGTCTAGATACATTTCCTTTTATCCATTTTGACGACAAGTATTTCCGGACCGAGGGAGTATTTGTCTTTTTAGAGATTTCAACAAGTGACTACATACGGAGCAAAATGAGTGAATCTACACTCTAAAATATGTCTACATACACATCCGTATGTGGTAGTCCATTTGAAATCTGAAAAAGACAAATATTTAGGAACGGATGGAGAATAAGAGTAGACATGGAGATATATCTCCAACATGGTCTACAACAAAAATGTGCTGGACTGGTTAGCGCCGGATGCTCGCAACGCGATGACATGAATTTGAATTCTGTCTTTAACTTTAGTTTTTTATATTATATATTACTTATTTAATATATACTTCTTTCGCTACTGTACTGACAGTGGAACCCATAGAGTACTTAGAATACAAGATTAAGGATGGACTTGTTTCTTTTTAACTTTATGTACAAACCTGTAGCCACCCTGCAAGTCAGGTGTGCACTATACATGCAATTAACTTTTTATAGAGGGACAATCATACACGCAATTAACTCAAATGGATTGGATGTCACTCTATTATTTCCAGCATAAGAGCATCTCCAACGGCAACCGGCAAATTTCCTCCCGCTTCCTTCCGTGGAGGACGACATTAAACGCCAGTGGCATACATTTTCACAACTCTAACCAACCAGATGAAATTCGTGCAAACACGAACTGATTTCATATAAGCATGAAGGATTTCGTATAAAAAATTCGGATCTTCATATAAACATGATGGATTTCATTCCATTTACATGAACTAAGCGGTGCCAATCCGGTTCTCTTGGTATAATTAATACTCCCTCCGTCCGGAACTACTTGTCCTAGAAATGGATGTATCTAGACTTATTTTAGTTACAGATACATGCAATTTATCCATTCTTAGAACAAATATTTCTCGCCAGCTGGAGAGGGAGTACATAATCTAAATGGCCGCCCGCGGATCCCTTTGTTTTCCTCGTGTCTGTCAGACACTTGCGGGGTCGATGAAGGTCCTCGGAAGAGACGAAGCAGCAAAGAAACCACCTGAATGCGCAGTCGTCGCCTCGGCGGTGGCCTTCATGGGTCCCAAGTGGTGGAGGCCTCCCGTGTTCTACTTCTCCTTGATGATGGCGACGGACACGGAGAAGCTGCCCACCGACTCATCGTTCTCCATGCACCCGGCTTCTGTCTCTGCCTGCATGGTGCTGTCAGCGTTCCGGGAATGGGGGTCCCCAGACTTGCCTGCCTGTGGCCTGCGGCGTGGCTTGAGTGGTGGCCTAGTGCGGCCCATCTTCATCAACACAAACTCAAGACCCTCGCGAGAGGCGAAGCCTCGCGGGGCGGACGATGCAAGGCTTCCTCAAGAGCGACCTCACCAGGCAGGCTCGCGAGGAGGTGGAGAGATCAAGGCAAGGGTACCTCGCGAGGTGCTCGTGATGCAAGCCGTGACGATCAAGACCAGGCGGGCGCCAGGCGGGCGCCGGCCTGCGTAGCATCATTGTTTCCTCTTTGGTGCAAAGGGGGCAAGCACAGGCACGGAGTATCGAGGCATCAGGCAAAGGTTACCATTTCAGTGCAACGAGACCAAGACCAGCAGAGCGGCAGGATGGAGGTCACCGTGGAGCCCAAGACAGAGTCATCGCCAGTGCCTTTGGCAGCCGAAGACCAACTTTAGTCAGGATAACTTGTACTAGATGTTCCCTTCAAAATGGCTGTTGTTGGCGCCCTTTCCGCTCAATATTTGGGAAGAGGACCAGGGCCTCTATATATAGAGCTAGCCACCATAGTAGAAGGCATCTCATAGAGTCCCCATTAGATCGAGAGGCGGTCAATATCTCCCAAGTAGTTCATCGCACCAGCCCAAGAACACCTCTCGCCAGGCTGTTCTTCCCCTTGTACTGCTCATCATCAGCCCCTGAGGCAATCCACCACACCACTGGAGTAGGGTATTACACCACAACGGTGGCCCGAACCAGTATAAATCTTGTGTCTCTCGTGTTGTTCATCGTTTAGCTTAGATTCTCACGAGGTGATTGGACGTGGATTGGTAGGGGGAAGTTCTTCGTGCGCACCCCAGCGTTCGAACCTTAAGGGTCTGCCGGAACCCAACATCCGACATTTGGCGCGCTAGGTAGGGGTGCACTGAAATCTTCCTTCTTCCGTCCTGCGTTCCGCCGCTTCACCGCCTCCATGTCCGGCGACCCGATGGCCAACTCCGACCGCTGGGCAGCATGGCCTGCCCATGTCATGCCGTCTGCCCAAGGTGACCTCAACCCCGCACCTCAGGCATCCCGCACTCCGCAGAGTGTTGCGGGGCACGGGCGACACGGTCAAGCGTCGCCTGCCCTCACTCCGTGGCACGTGCGATCGGCAGCGAGGGCCTCAAGCCATGCTGCGGCCACAGCATCGCACACCCGACGGGAGCAGGCGAACGTGAAGGCCGCGCAAGAAAGCGGCCACGACGTGCTGCTGGAGCGCGTCGCCGAGCTCCTGGATGCTGCTGCTTCAGGGGCACCCTCGTTCTACGTCCAGCTTCCACCTCAGGCCCCGGGCGGATCACACTGCGGGCCTATCTGTGCTCACGCGCCCCCAGGCGCACCTCAAGGCTTCATCAACACCAGCCTGGCCGTCAGCACCGGGCGACAAGCTGCGCCGGCACCGCCCCTGGCAAGCGAGGGCATGCGCATCACTACCTACAGCCCGAGCGGGCCGCCGCCCTACCGCCCCCAAGATGGAGCTTCAAGTCGAACTCCATGGCGCGTGGGGTACTACAACGAGGCCTTTGGGGCGGTGACCCCGGAGGCCTATGTGCCCCACATGGTGGATCGAGAGTACACACTAGAAGAAGACCATGGCTCATTCCTTGGGCCAGGCTGGGAGGAAGAGGCGCCAGAAGCCGAATTCTTTCAGGAGACTCACGGAAGCCTTGACAGCCGTGCCGGTGGCAGCAACTATCGGGTACCGCTAATTCCTCAGGAGCAAGCTTATGGTAACCATGGGTCGCAGGAGGTTCAGGTCGTTGTAGCGGATGGCTGCCCTAGTGCAGCAGCCTCCCTCCCCTCAGGAGGAGGGCACTGGGGGCAGCAGGAGAGGGGCCGGGAGCCAGGCTCCTCCCCACGGGACGCGGAGCAAAGCGTTCTTCAGAGGTAGGCCCTCTGCTGGGGAGGTGCCCCAAGGCCTGCCCCCGGCAAAGGACCCGTGGTCGTCGGGGGAACCGCTGGTGTCCCCTTTTCCCCATTGGCGTCGTCCTGGTTTCCGGTCGCTGTTAATGGTGGTCAAGGGTGGCGCAAGGCGGGGCCCTCATCTGGTGATATGAAGCAAGGCATGTACCTGTGAAGAAGGCTTAGTGCCTGTGAAGCTCGCTGCCTGTGACACTCTCACGTAATAATGAGTTGGGGCTGTACACGCCCCGGAGTCTCCGAGAGCCACCCTCGAGCCTCGGGGGCTCCTTCCCATGCCCAGTGGCAGCACTTAGCTCCATGCTGGTGAGAAGACATCGAAGACTAGAATAGGTGCCGGACGCGGCCTTTTGCTTTTGCTTCCTTTTGTGCGAACAAGCTTTCTCGTTTTGCATCTAAGTCAAAGTCGAATTTGTGTTTGCGTATGCGGGGAGGGGTGTCTTGTCTTATTCGTGTGCTTTCTCGTGTTCTGATTTCTGTTCAAGTTGGAATTCACACCAGGTGCCTCCCTCTCGTGAGCCCCTCGCTAGTAGGGCAGGGCCCAGCATGTGCGCCCGCCGTCCCGCGGCCGGCATTCGCTCTCGCCAGGCTCTCACCACGTGGTCAAAAGCGGGACCTTCATGAGACCCTCGGATGGACACTGCAAGCCTACTCAAGGCTCGCCAAGACAAAGGTAAAACCACGACAACCAACTCATCGCGGAAGTCATGACATCATACGGGCGCCCATCTGGCGCCGACCTCAACAACACATAGGCAACAATATTTTTACATGAGGGGCTTCCCCTCTCAAAATGCTCTTACAACCTTTAGGGCCACGCCCGAGTCTCTTCCTACGCAGGATAAACAGCAGGGGGAGCGTGGGATCAATCGGACATGTCGCTTACCGCATCCCCCAGGGCGTCCCCAGAGGCGTCGCTGGCACTGTTGTCGCTACCGCTGGCTTCCCCATTGCCGTCGTTGGCACCATCTTCACCACCGTTCACCACGTCGCCTTCGTCAGTAGCAACAATCACCCTGTCATCATCAGAAGTGAAGGCCCGGATGAGTGCATCTACATTGTCCTCCACCCATCGCACTAGGTCGCCTCAGACAGCCTCAGGCACCGGGGCGATGGCGGCGTCGAAGTCGAAGAAGGGGTCGATGTTTTGGAGATGGCTGAAGACGTAGGAGAATGCCCGTGCGAGCAGGCCGCGGCTCCGTTCCTCTACCAGCTGGCGAGATCTCTCGGAGCGGTTCTCCAGATGCGTCACCACGTCAGTGAAGAACCAGAGATTGCCGGCGTAGTTGGTCACATGCAGCTCCTCAGCGGCTGCCTCGTAGATGTTGCCCAAGGCCGCATTGGCCCTTTCCCTGAGTGTTCGGAGCATGGGGCCATGCATGTGCTCCAGCGTCTGCTGCTAGCGAATCTCATCCTCGTTCCGCCGCGCCATGGCCTCGGCATCATCGACCCGTTGTTGAAGAAGAAGCAACTCGGCGCGGGAAAAGGCCAGCTCATCCTGCACCTTGCCTAGGGCGGCTGCAGTGGCCTTAGCTCGCTGTGTGGCTTCGGTCAGCCTGGTTCTGAGAGAAGCAGTTCTGCCCGCGGCTTCGGCCTTGATCAGCTCCAGCCACTCTTCATACTCACGCTCAAGACCCGCGCGAGCTTCCGCCACGTGATGGTCGATCTCTTCTTGGATCCGGGCCTCCCGCGCACCGACGTCGTCCTCTGCCTGGGTGACCTGGCGCTCCCTCGTCTCCAACCGCTCAAGATCGAGGTTGTGCTCGGCAGCCTCCAATGTCAGCGTTTCCTCGCGCCTCCGGAGCTCCTTCTCTTTGGCGGGCGCCCCTTTCGGCGATGCAAGGGCAGTTCGGCGCAACTCCACTTGCTGCTCTAGAGAATTGCACTAGTCTTGGAGCTCCCATGCGCACTCTTCCGCAGCTTCGCATCGCCGATCTGCCTCCTGAGCCTCCTCAATGGCTCGGGAGCAGGCCTCCCAAGAGGCCACCAGAGATGCCTCGGCCTTGGCATTTTCGAGATCACGCTGCTGGCGCGCGAGACCAACAGCCACCTTCAGCTTGCGCCGCTCCTCGACCAGCCACAGGCCTTCAGCTTCAACACGCGCGTCCTCGCCCGCAAGCTCTGCACCAAGCTGGCTCACTGCATCTGTCACCCTCTGGAGGAACTCTCGACGGACAGCGTTGCGCTCCCGCACATGCCTGAGCATCAACGTCATCCTCCGCCATCAGCACCGGCAGAGGACCCTGGAGTGGCTCGCCCCCTCTTGGCAAGGGGCTGGGGGCTGGTTCCCCCACGATCGTCGGATGGGCCCTGCAAGGGACATAGCCCGGTGCCAATCCACCCCCCGATGAGGAACCGAAGATCGACTTCAACCACTCGCTGCCTATGATCAGCGGAGGAGCCCGGGGAAAGCTAGTTGTGCCCAGGGAGAGCTCACGAAGGAGGAGGAGCGTGCCCGCAGGCTCAAGGCATGCCGCAGGCCGGCCTACCTCTCCATCCGAACTCGCGCCGAGGGTGGCGCGCAGGCTCGGGGCGATCAAGGTCGGCGGTGGAGGTGAAGCCTGAGGAAGCGGCTCCTTGGCTGGCTCCGCGGGCTCGGCAGGGGGGATCCTGAAAGGCCACGGTCAGCAAAGGGAACGGCAAACAAGGAACTATAAGAAGGAGGGAATTACTCGTCCATGGAAAAGTACTTCCTGTGCTTCAATGGGCGGCACGGGCAATCATCACCACCCGAAGCCTCCTTCCTCTTGTGAAGGGCCTCGAAATCTATGCAGAACCTGCCCAAGCTCTCGATGTGAGGGCCGGCGTGCGGCATAGGTGCCGAAGCATCAGGGAAACCTACATCAAGGGTGCCAGTCTGAGAGGAGTGATCAGGTGCCACCACTTTGTGGCTTGCTGAGGCCTCGGGGGCTTCGGCCTCGGGAGCCACAGGTCGCGCCCCCTTATCAGCCACCACCTTGAGAGGGGCTTCGTAAGCTCTGGAGGATGACGCCTCGGGAGCCCCATGCGACATCAGCACCTCAACGTCAGGCTCCCCAACTCCTGCCGATGCTTGCCTTCCTACAACGACTCCTGAGGCAAGACCAGCGTGGGCGACCGGGGGAGAGCCGCAGCAACTGGATTCTCGCGGGGCCCCACAAGGCCAGCCGGGCGCAACCCCCATTCGTCCAAGAGGGGCATCTGCCTCACGAACTCCACCCTGTTTGAGAAGAGATACAAGAGGGCGCCTCCATGACGGACCCTGCCTGGAGATGGGTCGCCGGTCAGGACTTTCAGCACCTTATTCAGCATTTCAGGTGCAAGATCCCCTTCCTGGAGCCTCATGCGGTCCTGACGCCCGGAAAAGGCCCACATCGGGTGGGAAAGGCGCTGGAGAGGAGAGATGCGGCGCTGGAGGAACTCCTTCACCACCTGAGGCGCCGTCACACCAAGCGTCCTCATCCTCTCGAAGCGATGCCAGGCGAAAGCAAGCTGGGGGCTCGTAAGCTCCTCGTGACCCCAGCTGAGATTGGGAATAGCGGGCAATGTCGGGTGCACGAGCAGGGGGCTGGGCACCCCAACGTCCACATACAACCATCACTCCCGAAACCCGCTCGCAGAAGATGGGAGACCAAAGTCGATCCCCAAGGCGGCCGTCTCCGGCACGGCCTGGAAGCTCACGCATCCTGAACATTGGGAAGGGTCAGTTAGGCGCAGAGAGAAGAAGTGGCGCAGAAGAGCAATGGAAGGAGGAATCCCCACCATGGCCTCGCAGACAAAGGCAAGAGAGCAAGCAGAGTAATAGATTGGGGACCAAGATGCATCATATGGATCTGGTAATGGGAAAGCACCGCATTAAAGAAAGCGGAGAAGGGGGAACCAGGCCCGCCCACAGGGCGTCGGCAAAGAATCGGACCTCCATGACGATCCTGTCGAAGGACGCATGGGACGTGGTCCAGACTGTCGTCCTCCCGCACCCGTTGAAGCTAGAGGCGAGCACAGAGCAAACCTTCTCCAAGGCTTCCAGATTAAGTATGAGCGACTGGTCGACGGCGGGAGCAGCTGCCAGAGGTGAGCTGGACGAAGGTGCCGGTTTCTTCCCCTTCTCCTTTTTCATTGGCGCCATGGCAATGGAAAGGGGGAAGAACTCAAGATGGATTGAGGCGGAAGGAGATGCTCAGGGAGGAAAGGGGAATAAGAAGCGCACAGGCAGCAAGGGGAGAAAAACTATGTACATGCCTCGTGGCTGCCTAGCTAGGCGCATAATGAGGGAGAGTGGGGAAGCGGAGACACCCACGTCCAATCAACCGCCACGCAGCGCCCAAGGCCGCAAGCTGTTGGGGCCCGCGGCGCTCCGCACTTGCCCCTTCGCTTCTCTGCTAAGCCAAGTCCGAGCGCGCCTTGGGCCCGGGGGCTAATGTCGGCGTTCTGGGAATGGGGGTCCCCAGACTTGCCTACCTGCGGCCTGTGGCGTGGCTCGAGTGGTGGCCCAGTGCGGCCCATCTTCATCAACACAAACTCAAGACCCTCGCGAGGGGCCAAGCCTCGCGGGGCGGACGACGCAAGGCTTCCTCAAGAGCGGCCTCACCAGGCAGGCTCGCGAGGAGGCGGAGAGATCAAGGCAAGGGTACCTCGCGAGGTGCTCATGACGCAAGCCATGACGATAGAGACCAGGCGTGCGCCAGGCGGGCACCGGCCTGCGCAGCGTCCTTGTTTCCTCTTTGGTGCAAAGGGGGGCAAGCACAGGCGTGTAGTACCGAGGCATCGGGAAAAGGTTACCATTTCAGTGCAACGAGACCAAGACCAGCAAAGCGGCAAGATGGAGGTCACCGTGGAGCCCAAGACGACGTCATCGCCAGTGCCTTTGGCAGCCGAAGACCAACTTTAGTCAGGATAACTTGTACTAGATGTTCCCCTTCAAAATGGTCGTTGTTGGCGCCCTTCCCGCTCAATATTTGGGAAGAGGACCAGGGCCTCTATATATAGAGCTAGCCACCATAGTAGAGGGCATCTTATAGAGTCCCCATCAGATCGAGAGGCGATCGAACTCTCCCAAGTAGTTCATCGCACCAGCCCAAGAACACCTCTCGAGAGGCTATTCTTCCCCTTGTACTGTTCATCATCAGCCCCTGAGGCAATCCACCACACCACACACTGGAGTAGGGTATTACACCACAACGGTGGCCCGAACCAGTATAAATCTTGTGCCTCTCGTGTTGTTCATCGTTTAGCTTAGATTCTTGTGAGGTGATTGGACGTGGATTGGTAGGGGGAAGATCTTCGCATGCACCCCAGAGTTCGAACCTTAAGGGTCTACCGGAACCCAACATCCGACAGGCGCTTCCGCAGGCATGGGAGGCGCGGCCACCGCAGAAACTAGTGGCACGGTATGGCGCGGCAGCGACGACGCCCGTACCGGCATGCTCGCCGCCATGCCAGCGTGGAGCAACTCGCCACTCCTCATCAAGGTGAACTGGAGCGGCGAGTTGCTCAACCACGCGCCTGCTTGGGGCGGCAACTGGCTCCGTCGGGCCAAGCGAGGTTGGTGAAGCTCCGAGCGGCCTCGCCCGTATTCGGAGGGCTCAGCGGGCCACCCAGTCGGGTAATATGCGAGAGAACGGCTCCTCGGAAGCCATCAGAAGAGTGGAGAAAATGGTGAAGGAGGAGATGGGGGAGCGGCGGAGGGGTGCGATTTTTGCCCGCTGTCTGTCTGGCCTCGTATAAATAGAGGGCGAATGATAGGAGCTTGGCCGGCGTCTGGCCTCGTTTAAACTGAGGGCGGACGGGAGGAGCTCGGCCGGTGTTGTGTTTAATTCCGGCCCGCTCATGAATGGACGTGTGGCCGGAGTAGGATTCTTGGTTTGCACGTGGGGTTAAACGGAGGGGTTTGATGGAGGCGAGGAGGCGTGTTCAGCCGGGAGTGCAGCGGGCGGCGCAGTACTATTCTATTTGACAGCAGTAATGAGCCGTCAAATCATAAAGGCCCTTGCCTCTCGTGAAACCGACCAAGCTAGACTGCCCCGCCCTCTAGCCTTTTAAAAATGTATACTTTTGTACAGTAGTAGTATCGATGGATTGCGCCATGGAGCAAAACTTGAAATTAAAAAAGAGGTGGTACATATAGAGAGCGCACGTCGCCAAATTACGCATATAGTACTATTAAAAAAAGCTAGTACGTGCTTAAATGGGGTGCTAAATTTTATTAAAGACTAGCATATATGTCCGTGCGTTGCAACGGGAGATAAAATAGTATGCATTTAAAGTTAGTGATAATTATATGTGCAAGCAAAAACCATGCGTGTCCACAAAAAAGGAACATTTAGCTTCTCGGTTTCACCACGTGTGAAGTAATCAATCCGCTATTTTTTTCATTCATTAATCGAGGGCATTTAAGAGTTTTGTTACGTCATTGTACGCCACACAAGGCCCGTGAGTTATTCAATTTACTCTTCCTTTCAATCCTTTCAATCGAGGGGATTTTAAGGTATGAAGTTCTTTAATATTCTAGGAAACATGAATAATTTTTAAAATCATGAACATGCTTTTAAAAATTATGTACACTATCGAAAGAATGCGAACAAGATATGAAAGGGGACATCTTTTAAAATTCACAAACATGTTTTGAAAACAGCAACTTTATCTTGAATTTTGAATTTTGAAAATTTCACTAAAACATGAATATTTTTTAAATTTGTAGCATTTTTTGAAATGTCATTTTCTTTTTATAAATCTTGAACAATTTTAAAAACAATATGTTTTCAGAAACAATGAGCAACTTTTTGCAAAGTTCCAAATATTATTCGAGATAGCAACAAAATTTTGGAATTACAAACATTTTCCCAAAAAAATCTGAACTTTTTTGAATTTTTTTAGTTTACGAAATAAATTCTAAAAAAATGGAAGGGAAAAGAGAGATAGGGAAAGGAGAATAGAAATAGAAGTAAAACACAAAAAAAGAAAAATGGGCCAGCTCATTATTGGTTGTCCTGTGTGAAACTCCAAGTATTTGTCGCCCAGTGCGGAAAGTAGAATTTTCCCAACTGCATGGGAAGAAAAATAAGTAGGCTGGCTTCGATGGGCCAAAGCGCGCGGCCTACGTACGAATTTTTTTTTCTAGCAGACAAACACATAAGAATTTAGTACCACCTCGCGTAGGAAAAAATTCTTTTCAGCGGTGAACGGATGAAAAAATTGACGAAACACATCTTACTTTGTTAATAGGTATAGAAATACTAGTACGTACGTAACATAGTTCTGCTGGGGGCTTAGCACAACACACCCTCCAAATTAAACTAAGCACACCTGAAATTAAACTATGCAACTAATCCAATAGATAGTGCATTAAAACCACCATGAGCAACGACATTGCCACCTTACTCGGAGTCCTCGTCCACGTCCTCGACTTCGTCCTTGTCCCTCTTCCTCTTGGCCGATACTTCTTTGCTTGAACTGCACACTTGGCTCTTGCTCTTCATCCAACCCTTGTAGATATTGAAACAAAGGTAGCAATCCATTGCAGCGTAGTGGATGTGGTCTATATCTAGTACATTCCACTGCCATGCATGACGATGAAACATGTAATGAGGTTTCTCCAGTTTACCATATGAAGGATGAACCATGGCTCCTGCCAGGGTCAGCATTGAAGGCTGACCACTGGAGGGCAGCAGCCGATTCTTCTGGAGGTCGAAGGGGTTGCCTACAACGAGGCCTATCCGACACAAGACTCTTTTGTCATTCGTAAAGTCTATAGTAACGAATTGTCTAGTCATCTACTTCTTGTGACACTCCCGCCACTTCTATGTGGCTCGATCCCTCATCTGGGGCAGGAAGAAGACACTCCCTCATGTCAACGATCCGCATGTACATCTTGTAGCTTGTGTATGCATCCTTGGCTGCGTACTTGACGTGTTCTTCATCCAATCTCTGACGCCAGACACTGTGTCAGTCGTTCTTGTCCTTCTTGCTCTCATCCTTCATCTTCATGTAGTAGGGGGCGATGATGGCCGAGGCGAGGTCACCCAAGGAGTTCTATTTGTTGTTGTTGCTGCCCCAAACCTTGTAGTGGTCCGAGATGTTGACAAGATTCTGGCATTTCAAGCCCGAAACCTTGAGCGCTTTTAGATCATTGGTGGTGTGCACCGTAGCGAAACTATAGTCGGAGCTGTTGATAAACCTGGAGAAACGCTCACAAGGCCTTATGGCCAGGTGGTAGTGGTAGACGAGGATGTCATTTCGCACGCACAACTGGGTGACGGCAACCTTCTGATCGTGCCCAGCACGACCAATGGTGTACTCGAGGTCGAAGCCGACCACTTGGTACTTGTCCTCGGCAAACAACTGCTACATAGTTTGGATGGAGCTCTCCACCGAGACCGGCTTGTTCGTGTACACCACTAAGAGGGCCTTCCCCCTCACGTGGGTGTCCACTACATGATGTGTGGTGAACTGCCCCCCGTTGTCGTCGTCAGCCGCTGGGAATGCCATCGGAGCCACGGGGAGCGCCATTGGAACCACTGGATGTCCTCTCTGTATGTGTAGTTGTGGGTGTGCTTATTGTGTCATGTGGCACGAGAGATGAAGATAAATGGCCGCAGGAATAAATGGGGGCCTGGCGGCCGGATTCTCGGCGCATCCGCATGGCAGTTTTTGCAGCAAGTAACTACATTATGGCGTCACGCCCGGTGCAACCGCATGCACATGAACATGCACGATCATGCACCGGCCCTAAACACTAGGAGCGCGCATGGAGGGATGAGGGCAGAGCACCCGGAGGGACGCAAGAGCAGAGCGCGCTCGGCAGGACATGAGCAGAGCATGACGTGGCCGCCTCAACCGTGAGCAACCATACACATAGAGCAGTTGAACACGCAGTGAATGGTCGTCTACAAGCCGGCCGATAGTTGCATCACTGTGTAGAGAGCGGCCGTGTGCTACTACCTCTGTCTTGGTCTATTAGTCCCCTTTAAAATCTGTGCCATATTTTAACCTTATATTTAACCAACAAAATGTTAATGCACGTTAGAAAAACTATATAATTGGAAACTATGTTCAAATACGAATCCAACGATATAATCTCAGGCGACATGCATTCGTATTTTATTAGTTAAATCTCTAGTCAAAATTTGGAACAAAAATACATAGACGACTTATAAACCAGGCCGGGGGTAGTAGGTAATTTAATCGCAAACATTTTTATTTTATTAATCATATGTGTACGTGTCCTTTTGTCCTCCTCTCGCACGTCTTGTCACTCCGCTGCCGCAGACGTCTTAGAGCGCAAGCTTGAGCAGCTCGCGCGGGCGTTCTTTTGGCCAAATGGTGGTGAGCCCGTTCCCGCGCAACCACGCAGGTTCCCGCGCAAGCTTCCCGCCCGACTCGGTGACATCCCCCAAAATCCCAATGCTTACCGGCATGCTATGAAAACCCTCACGGCTGGCGAGTCCTACGTGTCATTTTCCCCTCCCTCCCTGTAGCTTATCTCGTCTGCTTCTCCCACAATCACCAATGGCACCAGTCCATCATCGTCACTCAGCCACTCCACCGTCATCAGAGGACAGCTCCAGCTGGGAGGCTACACTGCGACGGGGGCGCAGTCCCCGATGTAGTGTAGTGCGCGTGGAAACCCTGTTGGGTGTGCACGGAACACCCACCACACGCTCTGCCACCGTTGCCGGTCGGCAGTTGTTGCTGGCTGTCATTGCCGCCAACCCAATATCTGCCACCATGGATGCCACACCACCGTCGAAAGCTAGGGCCATCGCCCGCTCCGCCGTCGCGGCCCAGAGGTGAGAGGTGGCCATCATGGCCGCCACCCCACCGCATACCACCGTGGCCATCACCCGCTCCGCCGCCGCGGCCTGAAGGAGGGAGGTGGTGGTCGTGTCCGCCATCCCATCGTCGGCCGCCGTGGCCGCTAGCCCATCATCAACCGTCGGGGTCATCACCCATTCCTCCACCGCCGTTCAAAGGCGGGAGGTGCAGGTAGAGGCCCCCACGTGCGTCAGCAACGTTGCGTGCTACCTCCAGTTCCCGCGGGAAGAGGAGAAGCACCTCGTCAAGCACACAATGAGCCTTACCGCCGCCGTGGCCGCAGCACACGCCTGCAGAGGCAAGGAATCATGAGATCTATGAGGAGAACCACCACTTCGAGAGGGGTCATCTGGAGCGGCACAGGGCGTTTGAGGTGAGCATCGCTGAAGGTGCAGTAGTGGCAGGCACCGTATTGCAGTTTTCCAGCTCGTCGGTAGGCTCCTCCTCCTCTGCCTCTTACTGAGGGTGCTCAGCAGAGGAGAGGCTGCCGGAAGTATTACAAAGCCCCTTTGTAGTAGTAGTATTTAGGGGCTATTTTGTTCAGTTCATCTGACTGTAGATGTGGTGGAACTGTACAACGTACTTAAAATTAGCTAATATATATAGTTGAACTAGCTATTTCCGTACGTGGTTGGCAACAATTAGGGAAAAGTTTGGTCGGTTCAGCTGTCGAGTTGAACTGTTTGTATAAAGAACGACTGCTTAATCTATGAATGAAATATATGCTTAATTACTGAATTTTAGTTACAAAAATTAGATAGTGCTAGTGATTTTTAGCTGCATATTTTGACAAATCCCATTGTTACAAGGTTGACAAATGGCAATGTTACTAGATCAACAAATGTCAATGTTTCCAGTTTGACAAATGGCAATATACCCAATATGACAGATGCAAATCTTAGCAAATTGTCTGTACGTGGTTGCACACGGGTCATCCAAAACAACCGTTTGCGTTGAAAGGATGTACAAATCCTTCTCGACCGATTTTTACTTGGCTTAGCACCGAAGTCTAGCTTTGCATACCGTATTCAATCTGAACCGCTTGCGTTGCAGAGATGCACAATTCCTGCGCTGCAAATTTTCCCTTGACTTACTGGGGAAGACCATAGCTCTCACTTTGCATACGAGTGTTCTATATACAACGTTTGCTATCAAGAGCTGCACAAATCCTGCTTGTCACATTTTCCTTGGCTTCCTAGGGAAGTTGTTGGTTTGCATACGGGTGTTCTAACTAAAATGTTTGCAATGAGTGTTTTATATTTAGAAAACATTGACATTTTTTTTGAAGAAAAACGTTTGATAAATTTGTACATTAAGAGAGAAAAACGTAAGTTCGTTCAAACCATATCTTCCGTTCAGTCACACTGCGAATTTATATTCATATGATCGAGATATAGTAATAAACCCCAAAAAAGCTATTTCCAAGGCGGCGTGCCGCGCCGGCATTGTCGTTGTCGTCCTCCGGGGCGCCATTGTTGAAGTCTTCAAGGCAGCACCGAATGCTCTTCACTTGGAAATCAAATATCATGTCCTTGCACGATCGACGGGCGGGGCATGGGAGGACGGCAACTGGTAGCGCTGCGAGCTAGCGGTTGATGAGGATGTCCTATATGCCGCTGAGGGGGGGGCGTGCGCATGGGCACGGGCGCGGAGGGTGTAGGAAAATGCACGGGGACCGGCGCCATGCTGGGTGTAGGGGCGCGCATGCATACGGGCGCTGGCGCTGGCATGTACACGAGCTCGCCCGGGTCCACGAAGACCTTGCTGACGCCCGCGGCTTCTAGCTCTGTGATAGTGCTCGGCGACCAGTCCGTCAATGCTACACGGATGGTCGCTGCCGCGGGCGCGGAGATGGGAGCAAGGACAGGCGCGGGGGCAGCAACCGCCGCATCCAACTCGTTCAAGGCCATGTCCATGAGGCCCCATTCCTCCTTATTTTCTATCTCCTCCGGCTCGGAGTCGACTTCACCAAAGTTGAAGACTAGTGGCAGATGATCCTTCTGCGCCATGGCGTTGGTGGAGGACTGTGGGAGGGAGGGGAATGAGAGGAGAACAGTAAGGCCATCCGTATTAAACAGCGGCTCGGGCGCCATTAATGGAGAGGATGCGAGCAAGGCGGGCGGCCATGGAAGTCAAAAGTCTCGCTTGCCAGTGAGCCCGCGCAGCGTACAACTTGCACGCTTCCCGGTGAGCCTGTTCATTGGAGGACAGCTTGCACGCCTCTCTGTCAGCTTGCGCACAGGACTGCGCTCGCACGCCTCCTGTTCAGTCAATCAGCTATCCACACGGCACCTCCTATAGCCATTAAAAGAGAGACACATGGCATCACGTGAATGGTCAACGGAAAATACATGATTTAAATTATACAGACGTTTGGGATGTTAAAGTGGCAGCTATTTGTTTCAAAATGCCTTTGTTGGTTGTTATTCAAGTGCGCCTTCTCTCAAAATGGACACGAAAAATACCACAACATGTCGGGTGCCATTCCATGATAGCATGCTAAGTTTCATGAATTTAAGACGAGTTTTGGATTTACTAGAATTTAAAAACAAAGTATCTCAATGTTTTGCCGGCGATCAACAGTGCCATGGTGTTTGAAATTCGTTCCCACTTATTGCATGGGACCTAAGCATGCACACAAGGATACACATTTGTTATGTCAACCCATTTTTCTACACTGGAGCATGTGCATGTAGTTCAAATTTGAATTATGCACATAAAATGCCTAGAAAACCCAGTTAATCTATAAAAATGTCCCAGCGAACCCCGAAAAATCCCAAAAATTTACACAACACTCCTATCGTTCTATGTTGACACTAGAAAATTTTTGAAAGCAATAAGAGGCTACGAATATCGTTTTGTCCCCGAAGATGGCACGTTCCCTACCGAAACCATCATGCTTGTTGTGAGAATCTCTGGTTTGCGAGAAGCTTATACCCAAACCTGCCCCAAATGGGATAAAAAATTTACCACAACATGTTGATGCCGCTCCATGATAGCGTGCCAAGTTTCATGAACTTCAGACGAGTTTTCGATTGACTAGAATTTTAAAACCATGTATCTCAATGTTTGCGGCTGAGAGATAGTGGCAACGTGTTTGACATTCATTCCCATTTATTGCATGGGACCTAAGATGCAACCAAGGACACAAATTTGATTTTTCAACCAATTTACATGCACTGGAGCATGTGCCTGTAGTTAAAATTTTAATTATGCACATAAATGCATAGAAAACTTAGTTAATGTAAAAAAATGTCCAAACGAACCGTGAAAAATTCCTAAAATTAACACAACACTCATATTGTTCTATGTTGACACTAGAAAAAAAATTGAAATCAAGAAGAGCAACGGATATCGTTTCGTCTAGAAAGGTGAAACGTTCCCTACCTTAACCATGAGGCTTGTTGTGAGAAGCTCTGGTTTGTGAGAAGCTTACCCCAACCTGCCCCAAATGGGACAATATTTTTACCACGACATTTTGATGTTGTTCCATGCTAGCATGTCAAGTTTCATAAATTTCAGACGCGTTTTAGGTTTACTAGAATTTAAAAACCATGTATCTCAATGTTAGCGGACGAGCGACGGTGGCAAGGTGTTTGACATTCATTCTCATTTCTTGCATGGGGACTTAAGCATGCAACCAAGGACACATATTTCAATTTTGAACCCATTTATATGCACTGGAGCATGTGCAAGTAGTTCAAATTTGAATTATGCACATAAATGCATAGAAAACTCAGTTAATGTATACAAATGTCCAAGCGAACCCCGAAATATCCCAAAAATTGACACAACACTCTTGTTATTCTATGTTGACATGTGAAATTTTTTGAAAGTAAGAAGAGGCAACAGATATCGTTTTGTCCCCCAAGGTGGCACGTCCCCTACCGAAACCAACAAGCTTGTTGTGAGAGAAGCTCTGGTTTGCGAGAAGCATATACCCAAACCTGCCCGAATGGGACAATATTCTTACCACGGCATGTCGATGTCGTTTCATGGTATCATTTCAAGTTTCATGAATTTCAGACGAGTTTTCGATTTACTAGAATTTAAAACCATGTACCTCAATGTTAGTGGCTGAGCGACAGTGTCAAGGTGTTTGACATTCATTCTCATTTCTTGCATTTGACCTAAGCTTGCAACCAAGGACACACATTTGATTTTTCCACCCATTTTTGTGCACTAGAGCATGTGCATGTAGTTCAATTTTGAATTATGCACATAAATGCCTAGAAAACTCAATTAATGTATAAAAATGTCCAAACAATCCCCGAAAAATTCCAAAATTTAACACGACACTCCTGTTGTTCTATGTTGACACCAAGAAAAAATTGAAAGCAAGAAGAGGCAATGAATATCGTTTTGTCCACAAAGGTGACACATTTCCCTAACGGGGCCATGGGGCTTCTTGTGAGAAGCTCTAGTTTGTGAGAAGCTTATACCATAACCTGCCCCAAATGGGACAATATTTTTTACCCCAGCACGTTGATGCCATTCCATGATAGCATGCCAAGGTTCATGAATTTCAGATGGGTTTTGGATTTACTAGAATTACAATAGCAAGTACCTCAACATTTGCCGGAGAGCCATGGTGTTGTGGTGTTCGAAATTCATCCCCATTTCTTGCATGAGACATAAGCATAAACCCATGGACACATATATGATTTTACAACCCATGTTGGTGCACCGGAGCATGTGCATGTAGTTTAATTTTGAATTGGGCACCTGAAATGGCTAGAAAACCAAGTTAATGTATAAAAATGTCCAAACGAACCCAGGATAATTCCATTTTTTTACAACACGCCTATAGTTGCATGTTCACTGCAGATAAAAGTTCTAGCAATTCAAACACCTACCATTGCCGCTGTGACCCCATTATGTAATTCAAATCACGATGAAAAATCAAGTAGATCACACACAGTTTATTATCACCAACCGTGTGAGATGCAGTACAAAATATCTTGGAGCACCATCGGAGTATAGTACGCCTATGGCTTACACGAAAAGGTGCGTCGGCTACAGACCACAGCCGGCGTGTCAAGCACACTAGCTTGCTCCCCAAATATCATTTCACTGTTCAATCATCGTCGGTGAAAGATAGGGACGTGGACCCGCGTCATGAGGGCAACTTCGGCGGCCCACTCCGGCGAGAGCACGGCCGTAGACACCATGCACGTGCTAACAAGGTGCATGAGCGCGGCCGCAACCTACAACCGGGCCGTTGTTGCTTCTCAGGTGGCGGCAGCAACATCTACCTTGGGGATAGCAACTTGTGAGAGCGGCATAACAGTTGTCCGTTCCGCAGGGGTGACCTTAGCCCTGATGGAGGCCGCCACGACCATGTCGAGGACGCCCATGCCCAGCTCGTGGCGGTCACCGCACAAATCAAATGAAGCTTTACCGACAATGGTCGGCAACCCACAGCCGAAGAGTTGGCAACACACAACCGAGAGCGTTCCAACAGCCGTTTGTTCCTCCGCCGCATACCTTGCCACAATGGAGCCCGTCCAAGCCCAGATTGCGGCCGCTCACGCCCAACTCGTGGCGGCCTTTTCCAAAGAGATGGCGGACACGGATGGCGTGATGATTGCCGAGTATGGTGTGATGGATGCCATGGAGCCCCTTCCCCATGAGACTGTCGGGCGCAAGCTGGACATGGAGGAGGCGACGGAGATCGACGAGCACCAGCCATAGCAATACTCTTTGTTTTGAATTAAGAGCGCATGTCTTTAATTTTTAGAGTAATGTTTAGGTCAGGTAGCTCTGTTTAATTGCTGAACTTGCTTGATTAAGAAGTGTGGGTGTGCTATAGTCTCCTTTGTGTACCCAAATTATGCAATGACGTGGATGACCACTGTAACCAGGGAAATTCTAACCAAAACTTTGACGACCAAACTCATCACACACGGGTTAAGCTATATGAATCTTTTGTGATGTTCACATATAGTACACGGTGGTAAATAAGGGACCTTTGCGCGTCAGTTTTTTTGCTGCACCGATTCAAAATTTTCGGCTTCCACGAAAATATCTACCTCCCCGCCCCCTCCCCCTTACCAAAAGCCACATTTCCCCTATTTCCGCCTACCTTTCCAAGTTGAAACGTTCACTCCTTTCTTCCAGCGTCGCCTTCTCGCCGGTGACCCTCCTTCACGCTGCTCGGCCTCGTCTATCCAGGCAGATAATCCACACCCGGCCCCCATCCTCCTCCTCCTCCCACATCCCACATGCCCTGACCGCCGGCAAGACACCTTCCACTCAAATCATCGAGCCCTCCCCCAAATAAGCGCCGCCCTAAGCCATGGTGCACGCAGTATAGCTAGGAGCTCAAGGAGCATTTGACAGCGGAGAAGCAAATCATGGCTGCATGCGTGGATGAGGTCAGGATGGCTGCCATTCATGCCAACCCCCAGATCTTGGAGGAGCACCTCACCATCGAGGCCACCGTCGATGCCTCTCGCGTCGATGTCGCGATGCGGTTGTCTGCTTTAAAGACAGTTTGTGGCGTTTTCTTGAGGCCACCCTCGATGCCTTCGACGAAGACTACAAGGTGTTTTCTCAGCGTGCACGTGCTTACCTCAACTTGAGAGCCAGCAGGTTGGTGCCCGGAGCGGCTCAGGCAACTCACCACTACGACGAGGGCACCCATGATGTGGAGGCCTCGCCCTCTTCCATGTCCAAGGAGATCATTGATATCCCCGACGATGAGGAGTAGCTTGTCTTATTAGCTCATTATAAGGACCCATGTTTAGTTTGCTAGCTATGCCGGTTAAGCATGGTCGGTGTACCCATTGCATGTGCTGCTCCTGCCTTTCCTTAACAAATTATAGTGAACTGTGCTATCTACTTTTACCACGCAATCTGTTGCTCTAGTGTATATGTTCTATATGTCGTGCAATGTGGTGCTCACTTATTAACTATTTGGTTAGTTATTTGTCGTCTTCAGTTAACTATTTGGTTCAATTTTGCAAATGATGTTCAATTCTTCAAACTGCAATTTTGTATTGTCTTCCATGTGAGAAATAAATCGAATTTATCTTTACAAAATACATGAGAAACAAATACAATTGCTCTATTTCCAGGTTGTCAAGCATGCTTGGCTTGGTTAAATGTCTGATCTTCTAGTATGTTATACATTGTGCAATGTGGTGCTCACTTAACATTTGGTTTATTTTTTGTGGTGTTTAGTTAACTGTTTGGTTCAATTCTGCAATGCAATGTTCAATTGTTATGGGTGCATTATGTTATTGTATACCATGTGAGAAATAAATCAAATTTGGTTGTACTAAATACATGAGAAACAAATACAATTGCTACATTTCCAAGTTGTTAAGCATGCTTGGTTTGGTTAACTATCTGATCTTCTATTAGGAGTATGTTATATTGTGCAATGTGATGCTCAGTTAATGTTTGGTTCATTTGTTGTGGTGTTTAGTTAATTGTTTGGTTAAATTCTGCAATGCGATGTCCAATTGTCGTGGGTAGAATTTTGTATTGTTGTGCATGTGAGGAATAAATCGAATTTGGCTTCACTTAATACATTAGAAACATATACAACTACTATATTTCCTAATTCTTAATCATGCTTGGTTTGGATAAATGGGTTTTCCATGTGGCTTGAATTAATCTGATGAATCTGCAATGTGCTTATTTTTCATCAACATATTTTACTAATAGCATGCGAACCCTCACTTAACCTGATGACTAACTACCTTATATGTGTTGCAGGGAAACAATGGGAAGCACAAAGGTTTACAATCGAGGTTTGCACATGCATGGTCCTTTGTCTAATAGCACATTATTGTGCAATTGTAGGAACCATTCTAATATTTAGGTTTTTAACAATTTGGTCTTGCACATGTAGGTCCTGCTGTCAGAGGTTTTGACCCACTGTTCGACCCTTTTTGCATATGGGGAAATGAGTTGTCCATGAATATCAATCAAGTCAAGAAACTCAGAAAGATTGTTAGGATAAAGAAATTAGCAACAAAGAACAACAAGATCTTGGTCTGCACAATGAACAAGACGCCATTTCACTACAAGATGGTACTAACTATTATACCTTGCCTTTTTTATTCCTTTGCCCCATTTCCAATATAGAGAATATATTTATGTGCATCCTTGTTTTCAAGCCTTTCCAAAGCAGTTCCTGTATGGTCAACAGGCGAGGAAGGTTTTCATACAACACCCACGGTTCAATGTTGAAGTGTTCCTAAACAGGACGAAGGATGGACGACCAATCACCCACAGGCACTCACCTAAAGTTACAAAGGCCTTCGACATCAATGAAGGCTCAATATTCGCCTTTTGCTTCAATAGTTTTCCAGATGAGATGCATCTATCTATGTACCTTCTATGATGCTAATTTCGAAAGGTTATAGATGTTGCACACGAAACTTGGTGCATGTGAAACATCAATGAAAACTATATGATGTTGTACTTTGATGTATTTCAGTTATGAAATCCCGCTTCCTTAATATGGAAATGAAATATATTGTGTGCTTAATATGAAATGTAAATTAGATTAATAAATGGATTATTAATAATAGGGCAATTAGCCTGCTAATTGGGTTTTTCTATTGCAGACGATTATTGATAAAACATTATGGGCAATGACCTCAGGCAACGCACACAGTTTCTAGGAATAAACCATGTTGGATCAATGAACAATCACACACGATATCCTTGTGAAAACGGTTTGCGTTAGGCCACCTTGCGCAAATGTTTACCACATAAAAAGTGTGTGTGATGGACAGCCTTTGCTACATAGTTTCTTCTTGATGTCTACTACACAACCTTCTTCTTGTAGACGTTGTTAGGCCTGCAAGTGCACATGTTTGTAGGACAGTAGCAAATTTCCCTCAAGTGGATGACCTAAGGTTTATCAATCCGTAGGAGGCGTAGGATGAAGATGGTCTCTCTCAAACAACCCTGCAACCAAATAACAAAGAGTCTCTTGTGTCCCCAACACACCCAATACAATGGCAAATTGTGTAGGTGCACTAGTTCGGCGAAGAGATGGTGATACAAGTGCAATATGGATAGTAGATAAAGGTTTTTGTAATCTGAAAATATAAAAACATCAAGGTAACTAATGACAAAAGTGAGCGTAAACGGTATTGCAATGATAGGAAACAAGGCCTAGGGTTCATACTTTCACTAGTGCAAGTTGTCTCAACAATAATAACATAGATAGATCATATAACAAGCCCTCAACATGCAACAAAGATTCACTCCAAAGCCACTAATAGCGGAGAATAAACGTAGAGATTATGGTAGGGTACGAAACCACCTCAAAGTTATTCTTTCGGATCGATCTATTAAAGAGTTCGTACTAGAATAACACCTTAAGACACAAATCAACCAAAACCCTAATGTCACCTAGATACTCCATTGTCACCTCAAGTATCCGTGGGCATGATTGTACGATATGCTCACACAATCTCATATTCATCCAACCAACACAAAGTACTTCAAAGAGTGCCCCAAAGTTTCTACCGGAGAGTCAAGAAAACGTATGCCAACCCCTACGCGTAGGTTCATGGGCGGAACCCGCAAGTTGGTCACCAAAACATACATCAAGTGGCACATGATATCCCATTGTCACCACAGATAAACACGGCAAGACATACATCAAGTGTTCTCAAATAAAGACTCAATCTGATAAGATAAATTCAAGAGGGAAACTCAATTCATCACAAGAGAGTAGAGGGGGAGAAACATTATAAGATCCAACTACAATAGCAAAGCTCGGGATACATCAAGATCGTGCCATAGAGGGAACACGAGAGAGAGAGAGAGAGATCAAACACATAGCTACTGGTACATACCCTCAGCCCCGAGGGTGAACTACTCCCTCCTCGTCATGGAGAGCGCCGGGATGATGAAGATGGCCACCGGTGATGGATTCCCCCTCCGGTAGGGTGCCGGAATGGGCTCCCAAGAGGTTTTTGGTGGCTACAGAGGCTTGCGGCTGCGGAACTCCCGGTCTATCTTGATATTCGATGGTTTTAGGGTACGTAGGCATATATAGGCGAAAGAAGTCGGTCGGGAGGTGCTCGAGGGGCCCACGAGATAGGGGGCCACGCCCAGTAGGGGGGCGCGGCCTCCTATCTCGTGGCCTCCTCGAGGATCTTCTGACCTGGACTCCAAGTCTCCAGGATCATATTCTTCCAAAAAATCACGCTGCCGAAGGTTTCATTCCGTTTGGACCCCGTTTGGTATTCCTTTTCTTCGAAATACTGAAATAGGCAAAAAAACAGCAATATGGGATGAGCCTCCGGTTAGTAGGTTAGTCCCAAAAATGATATAAATGTGTAAAATAAAGCCCATAAACATCCAGAAGGGGTAATATAATAGCATGGAACAATAAAAAATTATAGATACGTTGGAGAAATATCAAGCATCCCCAAGCGTAATTCCTGCTCGTCCTCGAGTAGGTAAATGATAAAAAGAGAATTTTTGATGTGGAATGCTACCTAGCATAATTCATAATGTAATTTTCTTTATTGTGGCATGAATTTTCAGATCCAAATGAATACAAAATAAAAGTTCATATTGATAAAGGAAATAGTAACACTTCAAGCATACTAATCAAAGTAATCATGTCTTCTCAAAATAATATGGCAAAAGAAAGTTCATCCCTACAAAATCATATAGTTAGGCTATGCTTCATTTTCGTCACACAAAGATGTTCCCAACTTCTATACCCCCGATGACAAGCCAAGCAATTGTTTCATACTTAAATAATCTCAAACTTTTTCAACCTTCACGCAATACATGAGCGTGAGCCATGGATATAGCACTATGGGTGGAATAGAATATGATGAGGGGGATTGTGTGGAGAAGACAAAAAAGGAGAAAGTCTCACATTGACGAGGATAATCAACGGGCTATGGAGATGCCCATCAATTGATGTCAACATGAGGAGTAGGGATTGACATGCAACGGATGCACTAGAGCTATAAATGAATGCTCAACAAAAGAAAACTTGTGGGTGTGCATCCAACTTGCTTGCTCACGAAGACCTAGGGCATTTGAGGAAGCCCATCGTAGGAATATACAAGCCAAGTTCTATAATAAAAAATTCCCACTAGTATGAAAAAGACAACTTATGAGACTCACTATATGAAAAACGTGGTGCTACTTTGAAGCACAATATATGAGACTCACTACATGAAGAACAAGGTGCTACTTTGAAGCACAAGTGTGGAAAAAGAGATAGTAACATTGCCCCTTTTTATTTATTTTCTTTTTTTCTTTTTTCTTTTTTTGGGCCTTTCTTTTTTCTTTTGGCCTTTCTTCTTTTTTCTCTTTTTTTCTTTTTGGGCAATGCTCTAATAATAATGATCATCACACTTCTATTGATTACAACATATGAATTACAACTCGAAACTAGAACAAAATATGACTCTATATGAATGCCTCCGGCAGTGTACTGGGATGGTGCAATGAATCAAGAGTGACATGTATGAAATAATGCATGGTGGATTTGCCACAATATGATGTCAACTACATGATCATGCAATGGCAATATGACAAAAGTAAAGTATGTCATGATGATGATGAACGGAACGGTGTAAAGTTGCATGGCAATATATCTCGGAATGGCTATGGAATGCCATAATAGGTAGGTATGGCGGCTATTTTGAGGAAGATATAAGGAGGTTTATGTGTGATAGAGCGTATCGTATCACAGGGTTTGGATGCACTGGCAAAGTTTGCACCAACTCTCAAGATGAGAAAGGGCAATGCACGGTACCGAAGAGGCTAGCAAAGGCGGAAAGGTAAAAGTGCGTATAATCCATGGAATCAACATTACTCAAAAAGAACTCATATACTTATTGCAAAAATTTAGAAGTCATCAAAAATCAAGTACTATGTGCATGATCCTAGGGGGATAGATTGGTAGGAAAAGACCATCGCTCCTCCCCGACCGCCACTCATAAGGATGCACAAGCCAGGTACACTTCATGTTTCAAATTTGTTACACAACTTTAACCATACGTGCATGCTACGGGACTTGCTAACTTCAACACAAGCATTCTTTAAATTCATAATCACCCAAGTAGCATGACTTTAATATCACTACCTCCATATCTCAAAACAATTATCAAGTATCAAATTGATCATAGCATCCAATTCATTTCCTATGATAGTTTTTATTATACCCAACTTGGATGCTCATCATTCTAGGACCAAATTTGTAACCATAGAAAATAACATGCTGTTCTAAAAGACTCTCAAAATAATATAAGTGAAGCATGAGAGACTAGCAATTTCTTCAAAATTAAGACACCACCGTGCTCTAAAAGATATAAGTGAAGCACTAAAGCAAATAACAAACTACTCCAACAAGATATAAGTGAAGATCAATGAGTAGCTAAATAATTATGTAACTATATGAAGACTCTCTCATTTAATAATTTCATATCTTGGTATTATAATCAAGCAGCAAGCAAAAAAATGACATTGCAAGGATAGCACAACTCATGTGAAGAAGCAAAAACTTAGGCTCAACCGATACTAACCGATAGTTGTTTGAAAAAGAGAGGTGGGATGCCTACCGGGGCATCCCCAAGCTTAGATGCTTGAGACTTCTTGGAATGTTATATTGGGGTGCCTTGGGCATCCCCAAGCTTGAACATTTGTGTCTCCTTATTTCCTCTCATATCATGGTTTCTCTATTTCTCAAAAGCTTCATCCACAACAAACTCAACAAGAACTCGTGAGATAGGTTAGTATAAACCAATGCAAAACCTTATCATCCTCTACTGTAGAAAATCACTAAAATTATTATTCAACATTGCATACTAAATGTCTCTGCATATTTAACACTCCTATCCTCAAATAGAATCATTAAACAAGCAAACATATGCAAACAATGCAACCATAACAGCAATCTGTCAAAACAGTATAGTCTGTAAAGAATGCAAGATTCATCATACTTACCTAACTCCAAAAATTATGAAATAAAATTCCCACTGTAGTCCATTTATCAGAGCTCATCATGCAAAAGGTTTGAACATTAGATTATGCTCTGAATTTTCTAGGGAATTTTTACAACAACGATAAACTTTCTGTTTTCAAACAGCAACATGTATACTAGCAAAATAAGCATGGTAAAGGCTATCCTTGACTTTATTATTGAAACTAAAGATGCAAAACATTAATCTAAATATCATAAAAAAAGCAAATAATAATAAAAGAAAATGACGCTCCAAGCAAAACACATATCAAGTGGTGAATAAAAATATAGCTCCAAGTAAAGTTACTGATGAACGAAAACGAAAGAGGGGATGCCATCCGGGGCATCCCCAAGCTTAGGCTCTTGGTTTTCCTTGAATATTACCTTGGGGTGCCTTGGGCATCCCCAAGCTTAGGCTCTTTCCACTCCTTATTCCATAGTCCATCGAATCTTTACCCAAAACTTGAAAACTCCACAACACAAAACTCAACAGAAAACTCGTAAGCTCCGTTAGTATAAGAAAATAAAACCACCACTTAGGTACTGTAATGAACTCATTCTAAATTCATATTGGTGTAATATCTACTGTACTTCAACTTATCTATGGTTCATACCCTCGATACTACTCATAGATTCATCAAAATAAGCAAACAACACAAAGAAAACAGAAACTGTCAAAAACAGAAAAGTCTGTAGTAATCTGTTTAAAACGTATACTTATAAAACTCCAAAAATACTACCAAATTAGGAAGTTCTAAGAAATTTTTGTACCCATACAGATAAAAACGAATCAGATCAGAATCATGTTTCTGTGAATTAACAAAACTAATTTACTGGGTGCAAAAGTTTCTGATTTTCAGCAGGATCAACACAACTGTCACCGTGAGCTATCCTAAAGGTCTTACTTGGCACTTTATTGAAACAAAAGCTATAAAACATGATTACTACAGTAGCATAATCATGTGGACACACAAAAACAGTAAGGATAAGTATTGGGTTGTCTCCTAACAAGCGCTTTTCTTTAATGCATTTCTAGCTAGGCTTGATAATGACAATGATGCTCACATAAAGGATAAGAATTGAAACATAACGGGAGCATCATGAAGCATATGACTAGCACATTTAAGTCTAACCCACTTCCTATGCATAGGGATTTTGTGAGCAAACAACTTATGGGAACAATAATCAACTAGCGTAGGAAGGTACAACAAGCATAACTCCAAAAATTGAAGCACATAGAGAGGAAACTTGACATTATTGCAATTCCTACAAGCATATATTCCTCCCTCATAATAATTTTCAGTATCATCATGAATGAATTCAACAATATAACCAGCACCTAAAGCATTCTTTTCATGATCTACAAGCATAGAAAATTTACTACTCTCCACATAAGCAAAATTCTTCTCATGAATAGTAGTGGGAGCAAACTCAACAAAATAATTATCATTTGAGGCATAATCCAATTTAAAACTAAAATCATGATGACAAATTTCATGGTTATCATTATTCTTAATAGCACACAAGTCATCACAATAATCATCATAGATAGCAACTTTGTTCTCATAATCAATTGGAACCTCTTCTGAAATAGTGGAATCATCACTAAATAAAGTTAACACTCTTCCAAATCCACTTTCATATTCATCACAATAAGATTCAACATCCTCCAAAATAGTGGGATCACTACTTCCTAAAGTTGACACTCTTCCAAACCCACTTTCATCAATATAATCATCATAAATAGAAGGCATGCTTTCATCATAATAAATTTACTCATCAAAACTTGGGGGACTAAAAATATCATCTTCATCAAACATAGCTTCCCCAAGCTTGTGGCTTTGCATATCATTAGCATCATGGATATTCAAGGAATTCATACGAACAACATTGCAATCATGCTCATCATTCAAAGATTTAGTATCAAACATTCTATAGATTTCTTCTTCTAGCACTTGAGCACAATTTTCCTTTTCACCATACTCACGAAAGATATTAAAAAGATGAAGAGTATGAGACAAACTTAACTCCATTTTTTTAGTTTTCTTTTATAAACTAAACTAGTGATAAAACAAGAAACAAAAAGATTCGATTGAAAGATATAAAGATATACCTTCAAGCACTCACCTCCCAGGCAACAGCGCCAGAAAAGAGCTTAGTTGATGGGGTGTGAGTGAGTGCCCTTTACCTAGCCTCCCCGGCAACAACGCCAGAAAAGAGCTTGATGTCTACTACACAACCTTCTTCTTGTAGACGTTGTTGGGCCTGCAAGTGCACAGGTTTGTAGCACAGTAGCAAATTTCCCTCAAGTGGATGACCTAAGGTTTATCAATCCGTAGGAGGCGTAGGATGAAGATGGTCTCTCTCAAACAACCCTGCAACCAAATAATCAAGAGTCTCTTGTGTCCCCAATACACCCAATACAATGGCAAATTGTATAGCTGCACTAGTTCGGCGAAGAGATGGTGATACAAGTGCAATATGGATAGTAGATAAAGGCTTTTGTAATCTAAAAATATAAAAACAGCAAGGTAACTAATGATAAAAGTGAGCATAAACGGTATTGCAATGATAGGAAACAAGGCCTGGGGTTCATACTTTCACTAGTACAAGTTCTCTCAACAATAATAACATAGATAGATCATATAACAAGCCATCAACATGCAACAAAGAGTCACTCCAAAGCCACTAATAGCGGAGAACAAACGCAGAGATTATGGTAGGGTACGAAACCACCTCAAAGTTATTCTTTCGGATCGATCTATTAAAGAGTTCGTACTAGAATAACACCTTAAGACACAAATCAACCAAAACCCTAATGTCACCTAGATACTCCGTTGTCACCTCAAGTATCTGTGGGCATGATTATACGATATGCATCACACAATCTCAGATTCATCCAACCAACACAAAGTACTTCAAAGAGTGCCCCAAAGTTTCTACCGGAGAGTCAAGAAAATGTGTGCCAACCCCTACGCATAGGTTCATGGGCGGAACCCGCAAGTTGGTCACCAAAACATACATCAAGTGGCACGTGATATCCCATTGTCACCACAGATAAACACGGCAAGACATACATCAAGTGTTCTCAAATAAAGACTCAATCCGATAAGATAACTTCAAGAGGGAAACTCAATTCATCACAAGAGAGTAGAGGGGGAGAAACATCATAAGATCCAACTACAATAGCAAAGCTCGGGATACATCAAGATCGTGCCATAGAGGGAACACGAGAGATAACACGAGAGAGAGATCAAACACATAGCTACTGGTACATACCCTCAGCCCCGAGGGTGAACTACTCCCTCCTCGTCATGGAGAGCGTCGGGATGATGAAGATGGCCACCGGTGATGGATTCCCCCTCCGGCAGGGTACCGGGCTCCCGAGAGGTTTTTGGTGGCTACAGAGGCTTGCGGCGGGGGAACTCCCGATCTATCTTGATATTCGATGGTTTTAGGGTACGTAGGCATATATAGGCGAAAGAAGTTGGTCGGGAGGTGCTCGAGGGGCCCACGAGACAGGGGTCCACGCCCAGTAGGGGGGGCGGCCTCCTATGTCATGGCCTCCTCGAGGATCTTCTGACGTGGACTCCAAGTCTCCAGGATCATATTCTTCCAAAAAAATCACGCTGCCGAAGGTTTCATTCCGTTTGGACTCCGTTTGGTATTCCTTTTCTTTGAAATACTGAAATAGGCAAAAAAACTGCAATATGGGCTTGGCCTCCGGTTAGTAGGTTAGTCCCAAAAATGATATAAATGTGTAAAATAAAGCCCATAAACATCCAAAAGGGGTAATATAATAGCATGGAACAATCAAAAATTATAGATATGTTGGAGACGTATCACTTCTATGCACCGTGTGTGATGCATTCCATAACGCAAACGATAAAAATGTTAATACCGTGTGCAATGGCAACACTATCACAAACGATTTACTGGGGAAAATTGTGTGTGATGTACCTGTGAACAGAAATGTTTTCTTTGGAGTGACTGTGTAGGATGTATATACGAACGGAAATGTACTTCTGGGATTAACTATCTGTGATGTACATACTAACGGAAACGTATTCCTTGGATTGACTGTGTGGAATGTACATACGAAAGGAAATGTTTAACGGGGACTGACTATGTGGGATGTACTTACGACCGGAAACGATTTGACCTGTATAATTGTATTTTTAGCACAACTATGCGTATAACCATATTTGATCGCTCACCGGTCGCACACGGCCTCATCTTACCGAGCGTGTGTGCTAGGAGGGCATATCCCTGACGTTTTTTGGGTCGTGTGGGAAGGACCCCCTATCGCAGTCACTCACTTGGTGACGGTTCGAAATACTGTCGCGGAAAGGGGTTAAAAACCGTTTGTATAGCACCTCGCTGTACTAGTGATAGGGTGTGTGTAGGGATGAAAACATCATGGAAACGAATGGAGCTAGGTGCTACCATATTTGTTTTCAATTTTTTTTGGAGAAGTGGAAACAAATATAGAAACCCCGGAAACGAATACAGAAATAGATACTATCGGAAACAAACACGGAGCAAATACAGAGCAGACACGGAAACAAAACTGTGTGTTGACCAGAACATAAAACCCCCTTGAATCATAGAGGAATACAGACAAAAAACAAACAAATTGATGGAATTGTTAACATGGCTACAAAATAATATGGTTGTGTTGGTAACATAGGGTAGTATTGTAGTAGTACATGACAATCCCGTATAGGGTCTACTTGAGTATGTGTGTGGTAGTAAAAGTTGGTACTCAAATGATACATTCTGCTCATTCTACTCATTGTGTCATTGTGTGTTGTTTCGTAGTTGGCCTACAAAGCAGCCATGGGCCTATAGTAGAAACAGAAATTCCATATTAACGAAAACGAATAGTTCCGTTTTCACGTGTGTTCCACCGGAAAACACCGTTCTGTTTTTTTCGTTTCCGCATGAAAAATTCCATTTCCGTTTTGCAAATTTCTGTTTTTGTTTTCATATTTCCTTTTCGTTTCCATTTTTCCTCCAAAAAAGCGGAAACTTTCCACTCCATTTTCATCCCTAGGCGTGTGTGTGTGTGTGTGTGTGTGTGTGTGTGTGTGTGTGAATTGGAGACACAAATTTTAAGCTTAAGTACCACTTTTATGGATTTGCAGATAAAGTAGGTTCTCTAGATATGCAACTAGATGAACACAACCTATATGAAAAGCATGCTCAAAGTAATGTAAGCCAAGCAACAATATAATTAGCAAGCCCACACGCATACAATGCAAAGTAAAGCATGAGAAAGAAATAACCACAATTGAGTCGAGTACGTGGATTTTATCCCGAAATTCACACTTCCTTGGGGAAGTGTTAATCTCCGTTGGAGCGGTGCCAGTGCCAAGAATAAGAACAGGACCAAGTGGCTCACCGTGTTCTCCCCGAGTCACCCCCAATAAATGAGCCTTGAATCACTCAAGGTTGATATTGAAGGTGAACACCACACCTTTACATACGTCTCCAGAGCACACCACAAGCAAGAAGCTTCCAGAGGAATCCAAACCTCCTAGGATCCCAAAGCTCCAGAGTAACAAGTTGTTGGTCAAGAAATCACGCGGGGAAACCGAATCGGTTTGGTCAAGTTGTTGAATGGTCATTGCTCCCTCAATCCACAAAGTATTAAAGAGTTTGCGTGGAGGGATTGACAGATATGAGAAAAATGTTAGGTTTGAGAATGGTGGTGGTTCACAAGAAAAAAATATTAGAGTTGGAGGTGGAAGGATGAGTTCTTTTATACTGTTCCTCACTATGTGACAGTTTCCAACAGATAGACCCCATGAGTAGAAGCCAAAGCGGCCTCGTGCGTGCTGCGGGTGGGGGGGTGCTAAGACCCCATGGGAACAAGGTGTCAAGAGAGTTATGAGCTACCCCGTGCACACGACAGTTAAGAACCCCATGCACACGGGGTTCCAAAGAGTTGGCCACTAGCCCGTGTGCACGAGGGCCCCCATGAACACCATGTATTAGATGCGAAAACCTGCCCCCTCCTAGGGAGGAGGCCAAATAAGAAGAAGAATGCAGGCCCCCTCTCTCCCTCTCTTCTGGTCATGCTAGATCATCGCCAGGGGAACCATCAAACTGCCATCATTTCTATCAACTTCACCGACATATCCGTCGCCTCCTCCCTCCCTATACAGTGGTCCACTCTTCCACAAACCTCCATAGTCCCCTACTTGAACATGTTGTTTGATGATACAATTGTTGTCTAATGATTTGTTGCATTCCTATTATGTCTAAGTAGATTTCTTTTGTCACATCTACTGTGGTTTGTTAGTGATCTATTATGATTGATTTGAGTTCTATTTTACGATATGTTGTGATCCTTTGGTGCCCGAAGTATGAGCGCGCACATATGTTGGACCATACTTTAGGGTTAGTAGTATGTCAAGATGAATATGCATGGGGGTCATAGTGATAGATATTACCGTGCGCAAGTATAGGAGTTGATGCATATGGGATGAAGAGGACCATAGATTTTTAATGCTATGGTTGGCTTTATCATAATAATTTTTTAGTATCTGCGGATGCTTGCTAATGATTCCAATCATAAGTACATGTTAGTCAATGGATTTTGCTTGCATAGGCCTCTCCCATATATAAACTACAGTGAAAGATTATCGGTGTTGTATCATAGCCAATTGCTTAGGGATAACTTTGAAACATCTACCACCACCGCTACTCCACACTCGTCACCCTTTAATTTATTATGCCTTTACATTCAGCAGCTAAACTTTATTTACAAGTATTTTATAATCTTGCAAACTATACCTTTTATACCTGTAAAGTATCTTTATTTATTGCATATAGGTAAAGCAAACGTTTGGTCTATGTACGGTCGTATTTTATGGACAGATAGAACCTAAGAGAATACAAATCCCTTTAGCTCCTTTTGGGTTTGACACTCCATACTTATAACCTCCACTTTGGAAAGTACTACAATACCTAGACAGAAGTCAATCCGCCAGTCCACTCCACTCCCTTCTCCGTCCACTCCACTCCCAATCCCCTCTGATCCGAATTGATGGCCAGGGACGACAACAGTGCTGGCTCCGGTGGTGAATTCGGCGACTCTGGCGATTGGTTGAGCCTTCTGTGTGAGACAGAGCCCGATGATGTGGAGGAAATCGCCCTCCGCATGGCGTTGAGGCGCTTGCAGCTCAACCAAGGCGGCAGCGGCAGCTCCTGTTTCACAGTGCCAATCGCCCGGCAACGCAGCGTTGGCGATGTCGCCGACCCATCAAGCCTGTCGCGGAGCTCCGTCCGCTTCGCGCCCGCGCCCGTGCAAGTACGCCGCCCACCTCCAGCAATGCGGGTTGAATCTTGTCCGGAAGTGGTACCCGGGCACCGCTGGGTCCTCGTGCCCACGCCGGGGCAACGTATGAGGACCCGAATCGAAGGCACGGGCAGCCCACCGGGTGCGTCAGCGGGCGAGGAAGAGGGAGGCGGCGGGAGAGACGTTGGTCACGCGTTGGGCACACGCGAGCACGCTGATGGATCCCGAGGCCATGCTCCTCGTGTCGGTCCTCCGCCGCTCTCTCATGACGGCGGAGACGGATGCGCGCCGTCTCCGTCGCAAGAATGCCAAGCCGCTTTGGCTCACCATCAAGCTATCGAAGCTTGAAGCAAACAATGAGGCGGCGGCCAAAAGGCGGTCCGCCATGCGAAGGAGCAAGGCCACCTGCTCCGAAGGCTGATGGGCCAAACATGCTCCGACGACTCCTTGACAGGCGGCTCCACCTCGAGCTTCGACAAGGACACACCACCAAATGTCGTCGTGTACATGGAGGTGGGGCACAACGACGCCGGCGACCGCAAGGGGATGGGGCCGGCGAGGAAATGTTGATTTCCTTCGCCCTTCCCCGTTTTAGCTATGTTTTGTAGTATGAATTTGCGCTGTCCGCCGATGAATTAGAATCATTGTCCGATGATGAGCTAAGGTATGATCCGGATTACTTTATGTAGTGTTGCATGGGTTGCATGCATTTGAAACTCCAGATACAAAGGACATGAATGTGGGAGCGAAAATATGAGACGTGTCCGATTAATGCCCGCAGATGGGCTCGGACGTGTCCGCGAGCGTTTGAGGGGCAGATTTGTTGTGCGTGATTGTAGATGCTCAACTAGGAGGCGCGCAAGAGAAGCTCAATGGCACATGGAGTCAATGACGCATGGGCATCGGTTTTAGCCCCACTTGTCACGGTCGCACCGAAACCTGGCCGTTTCCGGCAGTAACCAGCGGCAAAAACAACCGCACTAGCCCGAAAAAAAAAGAAAAAAGAAAATACCGTACTCGGCCGAAGAGAGGCACGTACGTGTGCGTAACGTTGATGCCCATCCCGTGGATATGTCTGCCTGCTGCTTCAGAATTTGAGCTTCTTCCCAGCAGCTTCGCCCTGCTCGCGTGCATCCAACCCACGACTTTGACCGCGCGAGCGCGACTGTTTCTATTCAACCCAGTTCGCTGCTTGCGTGCAAACCAAACGACCCACCAACTCCTTCCTTCCTTCCTCCCTCTAAAAAAGGAAAAGAAAATAAAACTCCTTCCTTCCTTCGTCCTCATGCCCCGCCCCGCCCGGCGCTGCCTTGCATATATAGCAGTTCGGCTGCCTCGCTTTGCCTCCCTGCTATACTTCTCTCTACCAGCTTACTCATCGCTCCAGATCAATCATTGGCTGGCTCCATTAACTAGTTACACTACTTGCTGAGGGATGGATGATGTGTGGTGCAGCCTCGACATGGCCGCCGACATCGCCGGCCTCCACAGCGCCCTCGCCGACCCATTCTGGCCCGCCGACCTTGACCTCATGGTTTCGACCCACGAGGTGAGCAATGTTAATTCTTGACCCTGCTTCCTTGCAAATCGAAGCGTCTGTAAATTAATACTGGTGGTTTTGGTGTACGTGTAGGTGGAGGGTATGGCGGACATGGACGCGAGCGGCTTCTTCGTAGGAGGAGGGGATGACCGCTTCATGCTGCCGTCGTCGACGACGTCGTCACTCTCGTCGAAGCGATCACTCTCCCTCGACAGCGGCGGCTCCTCAGGCTCGGGGTCTTTCTCGCTCGACCTCGCGGACGCCTCGCGGTACCAGGCGCCGGCGCTGCCGGTGCCGCACAACCCCTTGGCGGGCGCCGTCGACCACGACGACGAGGCGATCATGCGGGCTATGATGGCGGTCATGTCTTCGTCCTCTGCCTCCCCGTCCTCCTCGGCATCCTCCCATCCGCAGCCCTTCCGCCGGGAACGGGACAGCAACATGCAACAACAGTCAGCAGCCATGGCGCCGCAGCTGCGTGGAGGACGAAGTGGCCACGTGATGGTGAAGAGCAGCCTCTCCATGTCGCCGGAGAGAAGCAGCAGCGGCGGCCGGGGACAGCAGCAGGAGGATCCGACGAGGGCCGCGAGCGGCAACACCGGCCAGCTCTACCACATGATGTCAGAGAGGAAGCGACGGGAGAAGCTCAACGACAGCTTCCACACGCTGAGGTCGCTCCTTCCCCCCTGCTCAAAGGTATAAACATCACCATCATATCACATCCACTCATTCACAAATCTTAAGCAAGCATCCAACACCACCGGCTACAACATTAATTACTTCCTTTCGTTACTGCTAACTCCCTTTCAGTTTACAAGTCCTACGTGTATACATAGGTTGTCAATTTTATCACCCAAATATAAACTATATAATACAGAAATTACTATACCTTTTGAAAATAGAACATCTGAAGTTTATATTAATATATTTTTTATAATATATGATTTATATTAGGTTGGTCAAATTGACGATCTAGAGGTACGCGCGCGCCCTGTAAACTGAGAGAGAGGGGGTACAAGTATTCGTTCGGAAATTTAAACTAAAAACACGTCAGTTATTTCCAAACGGAGGGAGTACTAAAGGTATACTACCGGTGAGTTAAGGCCGTCGACCCAGTCTCCAGTGTACAAATATGCTCCTCTGTTTTATTTTCAAGGATGATGATAGATCCTCTCTGTTTGCTGAAAAGTAAGTCTCGGTACTTCCCGTCCCGATCTGTCAAGATCATTGTTTGCTTCTTTTAATCACTAGACAATGACATTGACAAAGGAAGGTGATCAGAAGGACCACTAGGTTATACTCCCTCCGTTCCTAAATACTTGTCTTTCTAGAGATTTCAACAAGTGACTACATACGACGCAAAATGAGTGAATCTACACTTTAAAATATGTCTACATACATCCGTATGTTGGGTTTATTTGAAATGCCTAGAAAGACAAGTATTTGGGAACGGAGGGAGTAGATAAGAAAAGGATCACTCGTACATCTAGCTATATGCGTAGTCAAGCTGGAAAGGAACAAACATGGAAGCTTCAAAAGAAACTAGACTTTCTGAATAGATGCTACTTTAGCTTCCCTCCTTATTTTTTTTTCCATAGTAGTAATATGATTTGAACGCACTTGTGTGGGAACAGTAGCATGCAAAAGGCTTATTGGTCCTGTAGTATTTTGTGTCCAACCGTGACCATAAATTTAACTAACTAAATATAAG
The DNA here is from genome assembly GCF_018294505.1 of Triticum aestivum. NCBI lineage: Eukaryota > Viridiplantae > Streptophyta > Magnoliopsida > Poales > Poaceae > Triticum > Triticum aestivum. The sequence goes on from NC_057801.1 coordinate 385,145,630, forward strand.
TTTTATGTATTAAAAATATTTGAAACTTCTTTCGAATACGAATCCAATGATGTAAATTTTGTGGTGTACAATTTATATTTTGATGGTTAAATCTGTGATCAAAGTTTAACCAAAAATACACCGAGGAGGACAAATGGAATTATGCAATGATAAAGATCACTAGGATGCTTTAAATATAAGAGAAAGATATGTTATCTTTAACTTTTAGGACTTCAACAATGATTGTATATTTCACTACAGTGAAGCCATGCCAATTTGTAAAGGAGGACTTCATCGGAAATCTAGCGTACTGTCGGGTCAAGAGTTCTTGTTTACTCCCTAAAAACGAATTACTGTTTAGAAGCTATAAGGACATTGGCAGTTTAGAATAGGAAAGCCACCGGAATGAGGGGCCATGCTTTTTTCAGTGGCCCACAGATAGAATAATTGACAGACATGTTAGGTGCCAAAGATATAGCAAGAGAATAGCGGCAAAAGACAAATATATACTCCAAACAAAAAAGCACATCATTTCACTACTTTGTACGACTAATTGGAGTGGTTGCTAGGAAAGAGCAACCAGTTGTCGCCATTAGGCAGGCAAAACCGTCCTTGTCAACCGTGTAAACTAGTATTAAGCAAAACCATTCTTCCAGCAAAATCATGTACATAACCTAGAGTCAGAGGCCCACTTGCCATCAAGATCTTTAATCATGAGGAAGCTTTAATTTTTAGTTTACATCTAGTAGCTAACTGACCAAACCACATGCATGGTATCGCGCAGAAGGACAAGACAACGGTGCTGACCAAGGCGGCGGGGTACCTAAAGACGTTGGAGGCGCAGGTCTCTGAGCTGGAGGAGAAGAACAATAAGCTGGAGAAGCACATCCCGACCTACGACTGCGAGGAGGACGTGCCGCACCAGCAGAGGCGGCAGAGGGCCAAGGTCCAGATCACCAAGGCGGCGTCGGACGAGGTGGTGAACCTGACGGTGATGGTGATGGTGGAGTGTGACGTGGTGGAGCTGGTGCTCCGCATCCTGGAGTGCCTCCGGTGGATGGAGCAGGTCAGCGTCATGTCCGTCGACGCCGACACCTACTCCCCGCAGGTGTTGCTCAAGGCCATAGCCAGCATCAAGCTCCGGATCGTGGTACGTCGGTGTGGATTTCATTTGTTCCTTGTTTCCTCTTTAATTCATTCATGATGACTGCATTTCTCGTCTCGGACAAAAGCAACTTCATCTTACTGGTGGTATGTACGTATATGCAGGATAACGACTGGAACCAGGCCTTGTTCCACGAGGCCATGACCAAGGCTGTTAACGATGCAACCGCGTCTCGTCCTCCGCTCGTGCTCACCGCGTAATATGCAGGACGAGGAAGGATATGTGTCCTGATCCCGAGGAGCAATTTGTAGCCATACGGTCATATAGACATCCAAAGGTTAGGTTAGAGGTTGGATGTAACGTAGAAGCGGTAATCTATTTGCAATAGTCGGACGGGCGCCCCTGATGAGTCACTCTGCACCAAAAAGATCAAGAGCAGAAAGAAGTCTTCCGTGGGAGCAGCAAGAAATGTTTGTATCGGATTCCTGGAAGATCGGAACCAAACCGCCGACGAGGGATTATAGCCATATAAGGGCATTACCAACCTCCGCCAAGGGATAGAAGATATGTCGGAGCTCATTCCCATACCTTGGATTGGTAGATATGAAAACGACATTGTAAATCTCAATGCTCATCAGTAAGGATAGGTAGGCATAATGCAGACAAATTACCTGTTAGGCGGCGTGAACCTGGATAAAATCATTGTATCACCTTCAGCACTGACGAAATCCCTTCGGGCAGCACCCCTTTCTCCACCTACTTCCACGATAAACATCAGACTGTAGGATCGATGAACCACCATTCGTCGACATTTAGCGCCCACCGTGGGGCCCGAACGGATCGCCCTCACTAATAATCCTTCTCATGGAGTGCAAACTTGCCGACGAAAGGGAAAGGTTGGGAGCTAACCGCCACCTTAATCCCAAGGAGGCCTTTGTCAACCAAACTCCGGGACGGAAACCATCTAGCATCGGCTTGGGTCCTCCCGGACCATCTCGACGTTGCATGGAGATGACTCCTTAGCTGGGAATATAGGCTTGCGGTGCACCCACCTATCTCAACTTGACCAACGGAGGGGGGGGTCTCATGTTGTTGTGGTATCCCGTTAGCTCGACCTAGGCGACTGTCGCTGGGGTCGAAACCCTGACAAGGGATAAGGTTGCACATCAGATACCCCTCATGGAGAAAATTACTTTTCTGACCTTTTTGGCAAACTTGATCACAAATTGACCCTGTTTTGGAAAAAATTATGTATCTGACCTTTTTGATCAAGCCAACATTCTTGACGTTTGGTTTGCACTGGAGACACCGCGGTCGGCGGCGTTATTTTCATAGCGCATGCCCAGCTGGCCATTAGACGTGGCAAACTCAAAAACGCCGAGGTGCGTGTATGCTTTCCGAACCCAAACGCGAGAAACCATGGCGTTTTCATACGCGCACACTTGGCGTTGAAATGGATTCACTAGCACATTGTACTCACGCATTGCATGGAATGTACTCCCTCCGTTCCTAAATATAAGTCTTTGTAGAGATTTCACTATGGACCACATACGGAGCAAAATGAATGAATCTACACTTTAAAATGCATCTACATACATCCAGATGTGATCCGTAGTGAAATCTCTACAAAGACTTATATTTAGGAACGGAGGGAGTATCCAACATGCACGGACATGCATACTAAAATTTAATGTTGATGGATAATAGATGGTGTTGGTGGTCGACTAAGCCAACCGCATTTTTCGAAAAGGAGGATTACTTCGATTTCTCCATCAAAATGATGCATGCAGTCATCTCTATTTCTAGTGGAGCACTTGGTAGCCTGGTATGGTTTATTTTTTTCCCACCTCCCACCATCCTCTTCCACTAGTTTTCTTATCCATTGGTTTATTTTTTTTCTCTTCACTCTTTTCTTTCAAAAATCAACATTTTCCTAATGTACCCTTAATGTACCAAAGATCACGGATCTAACTTTCCTAACTTATTGAAATCAACCGATCTCTCTCATTAACAAATAATAGATTTTCAGGAAACAAATACCGGATTTTAAGGAAATTAACAAGTAAACCATGACAATAAAATTTTATTGTGAAAGTGTATCTCTACTCCTAAAGAGGAGTCGGTACTTCGTTCCTTAGTACTCCAACATCTATCCCCGCACATCCCCACCGATCGATCCAAGGATCTTCTGGTCGCTCCTCTCTTTTGACAAGTTCTGATTCAATCAATCGAGCCATAGCGAGATTCGGTAATTGGTAATATCCACCTTTGTTCCTCTTCTCCCTCCCGCATGTTCCCTTTCCCCGACCCCTAGTGGCCGAGTGCCGCCTCCGCCGGCCATCATCATCGAGTACCTTCGGGTGTTGCCGTCGTCAACCAACTCACCGTAGACCACGATGCTGTAGGACTGGAGGGAAGGAGGAGCAGAGGATGGAGCGTCGCATCTGCAGCTGCCCGCCGTCGAGTCGAGGGTCGACCGCCGCCATCTCCACCTGCCCATCATCGACCATCTCCTCGCCGGCTGCACCTGCACGCCGTCCCCCCTGCACCCTGTTTGATCTTCTCTGTTTGAGATCCTATCTCTGACCGAGTTATTCAGTGCCAAAATTTTCAACAACTAGTACTGAATTATTAGCAGTTAGTACTGATCTATTGAGTGTTGAATAAACCTTTCTTAAGCTTATTTATTGTCGATTCCATCCTCTTTTGAAACAAAGATTCTGACTGTTCAAAATTTATCTCATATATATTGTATTCTTGGTCCTTTTTTATAAAATATTAAAATTTGGTCTGTTTGTACAGGACGCCGAATACATCGGCGTAATAAGAGCAGGAAACTCGTGAGAATTGTCCTAGACGGGAAGAGAGAGGGAGGAGGATACGTCCATGCACGCGGGTGCTACTGGTTAATCTCTGCTAATACTCCAGTGGACTGTCTGCTGATGCTAGACTGCGCCTGGGATCTATTCTCCTGTATCTAAACTCTTCCATTCTTACCTGAAGAGAAAACTAAGATGTGCAACTGCATGTTGTTTATGTTATGTCCAAACTGTTTTTAGTTAGCTTCTAAGAATATGGTATAATACATTGGAAAATATTACATTGTGCAGGCATCCAACTCGGAATAACTCATGATTTCTGCTGAAAAAACACTCGCTCTAAATAACCTTCCCATGGAATTGTTTGATCTGCATGCAATGTGTCGTCTCTGATTCTACATCAATTGAGTTTGCACCGCGATCGCTCAAATGGCCTGCTGCTCGGTGTTCAGTGTTTTGTTTGATGAGCACTTGGGTGCTTGCAGGCCCAGGCGCCCAACAGAGCAAGTGGCGGGTCCTGGGTGCCCTACTAAACCATGTTATGCATTGTTTAGAAAGAGGAACTGTAGTTATTAAATCAATTTGTAGCATTTGAACGGGAAAATGTTCTTGTCATCGGAGGAAGTTAACATTCTTTCTCAAAATTGCAGGGTTTCCTTTGTTTTTGCCTGGTCACTAAACTGCGCGCCACTATGGCCTTTGTATATCCATTTGATGAATGTTGTACCAAGTTGAAAACAGACCCCCCCTCCCGTGTCACTCGTGCGAGCGACCCAGAGGGGAATCCTAGACGCCGGACCCAACACGCCCCCTCCCCATCTTCTCCCTTGCCGCCGCCGGCCCTCGCTAACGGGCAAAGCCCGATCAGCCCTGGGTGCGGCGGGGCTTCTCTTCCCCCTCGATGTCAGCCGAGCGCAGGACGGTGGTGTTGGGCGGCGGCCCTGCATTAGCGAGGAGTGCAAGGCTTGGTGGTTGGCGGTGGCCGCAGGGCCGACGTCAGGCGCCGTGGTGAAGGGCCTAGTGGCAACGGATCTGCGCGTTGTGCCTGAAGATGTGGCGGCGGCCACATGCGGGTGGATCTCCAATTGCCCTGGGGCGGGTGGCAGGAGGGAATGCGGAAGGGTGTCGGCCTGGCCGCGCGGGCGGCGGGTTGGCGGCACGCTTGGAGATTGCTCCTGGGACCCCCCCCTCACGCGGTCCTCGGAGCGGATCTGGATGACTGCGGTCCCTCCTTGCGCCCCTTCTTGCCTCGCTAGCCCGTGCTACTGATGCCCTCTAGCTATCTGGTGGCTGGGTGAGGTTGGGGGGGGGGGACGGTGGCTCTGGATTAGGGGAATCCCTTGCCCGTCTCTACAGCCACGATGCTGTCGGCGCCCCGGGCGTCGCTCTCCTTCCTGAAGGTGGCATCGAGATCCGACACTGGCCTCTTCCTCCATGTTTTGGGTGAAAACCCCAAATCCCCGGATTGGGCGGCGATGGTGCTTCGGCGTTGTTGATCTTCTTGAAGGCGCCACCTTGGAACATCGGTGTGGTGGTCGGGCATGTGGCGATGGCGGTGGACTACCGGATATCTTAGTGGGCTCCCGCTTGGCTGTTTGCGGTTGATGTGTTCCTTGCCGACAATTGTGTCAAAGTATGGGGTGTCCCTTGCTCGGTGAGGTAGTTGTGCTCTTATTCTCTCCTTGGCAACCTATTGATCTTGTTCTTCCACTTGGGGTGAGTGGCTTTGCTTGCCGATGGTGTGGCATCCTTCGGTCCAGGATGAGACGGCATGTATGCATTCTTCAGGGGCAGAGATGGTGGTCCAATTTATCGTTGGCCTAATGGAGGTGATGGAGCACCTTCTTCCTCCGACGGCGGGCTGCTCCCTTGTCCTTGTTGTGTCGTCTGCAAGATCTTGTTCGCCGAGGGCTTTGATGCTCCAGCCAACGCTTGGGCATTCGAAGTTTGTTAGTGGCTTTTTTGGTATCTTGTATCTTTGCCATTTTTGGTGTTAGTTTATTCTTCTTCTGTACTTGGATCGATGTTGTGGTGGTTGATTTATAATATAAAGACGGGGTAACCCTTTTTCGTTTATATTCATTTGAAGAATGGATGTTTCCTACTTACTGGACATCATGCTATGGCTACAAGGCGACTCAAATTTAGTTTCAGTACTCTTCAGTGGACCGGTAAGCTATTTATCTTACTTTCACTTTTAAATTGCTTGCTGAATCACTACACGCATGTGGTCCTATCTAATGCATTTCTCTTAATTCTAAGATGTTATGAATAGGTGATTAGAGTGGATTTTTCTACTCTCGGGTGCACTAAACACGATTGGAAAACACATGATCAAACAAAGTTAAAAAAAATGAAATTTGATACATCAAACTTTATGAAATATTCGAGCTTCTTGCAATATTTCAGCCAAAAGTAACATCAGAGGAGCTCTCACAAAAAAATCAATGTTCAAAGTTTTGTGCATAGTTTGAGCAGTGATTTTGGTTTTTATGGTTAGAGCTCCTCGGATGTTATTTTACGCTGAAATTTTGCACGATGCTCAAACATTTGATAAATTTTGTTGTCTCCAAATTTTGAATTTTTTATCACGTTTTTTCAGTTTTTTGCAAAATTAGGTGTACTACACTCAAGAGTAGTCATACCTTTCCATATATCTCATGGTTTTGTGGCTTATGTCTTGGAAGCTTTTTGCCAATGCACAAGTGCAAAGTCCTTTCATTTTCCTCCTACACACCATCTCTCTTTGTATCGTCAATCATTTATGGTAACATTTGACAAAAATTATGTGTTGTGTTGGTCTCAATGGGTGGGCACAGTACTGCAGACTATAACCAAAGGCTATGTTTACAAACAAAAATTAATGATTCAAAGAAAAGGAGCAGAGCGTGCTATGATATTTACCTCAAAGGTGACGACTCAGTGAATCGAGGGACTTATTTTTCGATGAGGCCAGCCGGGTATTCCATTCCCTGCATTTCCACTTCAGTATGCTAACTTCGATCTCTGGAGTCTCGGATGCTTCTTTCTTAGGCCATTTAATTGGGTAATTATTTTTACCAGTTGGTACACATTTTTATTTCAATACGCACTCTCACATTAATATACTTTTTCTGTTCTTCAAAGTGATTTGTTGATGGTACAAGGGAATCATTGAAACAATGTCTTCTCCTCATGGATTGGACTATGTTCTTGTTATAGAGCATAATTTATTATGCGAGGCATTTGCTGTTTCAACATCTTGTCCAGGGTACATTTTCTCCTCTAAACTGAGCTGCCCCGCATACAAATTGTATGCAACATCCCCTTTTCCATAAATAAATGACATTTGCGCGGGCAGTAGGTCATGCTTGGCAGCGTCGCCTCCTCCCGGTCTTCGACACTCCTGCAGGAACTGAGTTACATAGAACACCAACAAGCGACAACAATGCACCACTCTGTAAGTTATTTTGGCTCATGTTTTGATAAATTTGAAAGTGGAGACCTGCATGTGTATATAACTATATATACTTATCCTCGTGGAAATTCAAGTTGCTATTCTTCATAGCATTAAACACACTGAATTTTACAGGAATATTGATAGAAGGATTCTATAAATTTGTTTATGACTGTATGATTATGTTTTCACTATAGTTTATGGTTTAATTTGTACCTTGCAAACTGTGCAAGTAAAATATCATTTATTTAAGAGCCAGAGAGTGTTGTTAAAATGTGGCTGATTACCTTTTAAATGCTTTTCATGATTCAATAATATATGAGTATACTTCAATGTCTACTTGATTCTTTTATATAGAATATGGACCTAGAGTCTGGGGAATGATAAAAACGTGGCTTGGTTTACATGATGTTCATCCTAAGGATTAGGGTAGCATAGTTTCCGTCAAGGAGTGGTGGTGCAACAACGCTTCCGGGAGTTCACAATATCAAAGGGCGCTTGTTTCCCTTATGCTTCTTATCTCTCGGGAATCTGGAAAAAGAGAAATGCTCGAGTGTTCCGCAACAACACGATTCCAGTCGGTGTGCTTGTGACACACATCAAAGCAGAGGTATCGTTGTGGTGCCTTGTCGGGCGAAATATTTGCGTGATATAATGCCGCAAGAGTCATGCTTGTAATTTTGCCTTTGGCGTAGATTCTTAAAACCTTCATCTTATTCAATGAAAATGGCAAGCCTTTTCACTTGTTTTTAAAAAATGGACCCAGATAGAGTGAAATGTTTAATATGTGCATACCATGTCAGGATTTGAGAAATCTATTTACTAATGGCTTGTTTTAAAGATGTCTTATGAAGTTGTGAAATTCTATGAGAAAAGCTTGTGAGTGGAATTAATGAGTATGTTGGTTGTGATGTTTCCTCGGTAGCTCTTTTCCAATCTATCATTCCTCTATTATTATAGGTAAATGGTCGTCCAAATCCAAAATATACACAATAAATTTTAGGTTTCATACATCTGTGTGTTACATGTTGGGGAACGTAGCAGAAATTCAAAATTTTCCTACGTGTCACCAAGATCTATCTATGGAGAAACCAGCAACGAGGGGAAGGAGAGTGCATCTACATACCCTTGTAGATCGCTAAGCGGAAGCGTTCAAGAGAACGGGGTTGAAGGAGTCGTACTCGTCGTGATCCAAATCACCGGAGATCCTAGTGCCGAATGGACGACACCTCCGCGTTCAACACACATACAGCCCGGTGACGTCTCCCACGCCTTGATCCAGCAAGGAGAGAGCGAGAGGTTGAGGAAGACTCCATCCAACAGCAGCACGACGGTGTGGTGGTGGTGGAGGAGCGTGGCAACCCTGCAGGGCTTCGCCAAGCACCTACGGGAGAGGAGGAGGTGTCACAGGAGGGAGGGAGGCGCCAGGGCTTCTGGTATGGATGCCCTCCCTCCCCTCCACTATATATAGGGGCAAGGGAGAGGGGGGAGGCGCAGCCTTGCCCCTTCCTCCAAGGAAGGGGTGCGGCCAAGGGGGGGGAGGAGTGCCTCCCAAGTCAAGTGGAGGCCCTCCCCCTTAGGGTTTCCCCCCTCCCATGCGCATGGGCCTTGGGGGGCTGGTGCCCCTAGCCCATTAAGGCTAGGGCGCCCCCTTAGAGCCCATGCTGCTGTATTGGACGTGGTGGAACAGTTTCCGGACCTCCGGACCCCTCCGGAATCCTCCGGAACCTTCTGGAAGCTTCCTGGTACAATACCGAAAAAACCCGAACTTTTTCCGGAACCGGAACAACAACTTTCCATATATAAATCTTTACCTCCGGACCATTCCGGAACTCCTCGTGATGTCCAGGATCTCATCCGGGACTCCGAACAACATTCGGTAACCACATACAAACTTCCTTTATAACCCTAGCGTCATCGAACCTTAAGTGTGTAGACCCTACGGGTTCGGGAGACATGCAGACATGACCGAGACGTTCTCCGGTCAATAACCAACAGCGGGATCTGGATACCCATGTTGGCTCCCACATGTTCCACGATGATCTCATCGGATGAACCACGATGTCAAGGACTCAATCGATCCGGTATTCAATTCCCTTTGTCTAGCGGTATTTTACTTGCCCGAGATTCGATCGTCGGTATACTGATACCTTGTTCAATCTCGTTACCGGCAAGTCTCTTTACTCGTTCCGTAACACATCATCCCGTGATCAACCCCTTGGTCACATTGTGCACATTATGATGATGTCCTACCGAGTGGGCCCAGAGATACCTCTCCGTTTACACGGAGTGACAAATCCCAGTCTCGATCCGTGTCAACCCAACAGACACTTTCGGAGATACCTGTAGTGCACCTTTATAATCACCCAGTTACGTTGTGACGTTTGGTACACCCAAAGCACTCTTACGGTATCCGGGAGTTACACGATCTCATGGTCTAAGGAAGAGATACTTGACATTGGCAAAGCTCTAGCAAACGAACTACACGATCTTTGTGCTATGCTTAGGATTGGGTCTTGTCCATCACATCATTCTCCTAATGATGTGATCCCGTTATCAACGACATCCAATGTCCATAGCCAGGAAACCATGACTATCTGTTGATCACAACGAGCTAGTCAACTAGAGGCTCACTAGGGACATATTATGGTCTATGTATTCACACGTGTATTACAATTTCCGGATAATACAGTTATAGCATGAATAAAAGACTATTATCATGAACAAAGAAATATAATAATAACACTTTTATTATTGCCTCTAGGGCATATTTCCAACAGTCTCCCACTTGCACTAGAGTCAATAATCTAGTTCACATCACCATGTGATTAACACTGACAGGTCACATCACCATGTGACCAACATCCAAAGAGTTTACTAGTGTCACTAAACTAGTTCACATCATCATGTGATTAAGACTCAATGAGTTTTGGGGTTTGATCATGTTCTGCTTGTGAGAGAGGTTTTAGTCAACGGATCTGTAACATTCAGATCCGTATGTACTTCGCAAATCTCTAGGTCATATTGTAAATGCTGCTTCCACGCTCCACTTGGAGCTATTCCAAATGGTTGCTTCACTATATGTATCCGGTTTGCTACTCAGAGTCATTCGGATAGGTGTTAAAGCTTGCATCGACGTAACCCTTTACGCCGAACTCTTTATCACCTCCATAATCGAGAAACATGTCCTTATTACTCCAAGGACAATTTTGACCGCTATATGGTGATCTACTCCTTGATCACCTTTGTACTCTCTTGCCAGATGTGTAGCAAGGCACACAACCGGTGCGGTACTTAGCATAGCATACTGTAGAGCCTACGTCTAAATCATAGGGGACGACCTTCGTCCTTTCTCTCTTTTCTGCCGTGGTCGAGCTTTAAGTCTTAACTTCATACCTTACAACTCAGCCAAGAACTCCTTCTTTGACTGATCCATCTTGAACACCTTGAAGATCATGTCAAGGTATGTGCTCATTTTGAAAGTACCATTAAGCGTTTTGATCCATCCTCATAGATCTTGATGCTCAATGTTCAAGTAGCTTAATCCAGGTTTTCTATTGAAAAACACCTTTCAAATAACCCTATATGCTTTCTAGAAATTCTACATCATTTCTGATCATCAATATGTCAACAACATATACTCATCAGAAATTCTATAGTGCTCCCACTCACTTCTTTGGAAATACAAGTTTCTCATAAACTTTGTATAAATCCAAAATCTTTGATCATCTCATCAAAGCGTACATTCCAACTCTGAGATGCTTACTCCACTCCATAGAAGGATCGCTGGAGCTAGCATACCTTTTAGCATCCTTAGGATCGACAAAACCTTTCTGATTGTATCACATACAACCTTTCCTTACGAAAACTGGTAAGGAAACTTGTCTTGACATCCATCTGCCAGATTTCATAAATGCAGCTTGTGCTAATATGATTCCGACAGACTTTAAGCATCGCTACGGATGACAAAATCTCATCGTAGTCAACTCCTTGAACTTGTGAAAAACTCTTCCCACAAGTCGAGCTTCATAGATGGTGACATTACCATCCACATCCGTCTTCTTCTTAAAGATCCATTTATCTCAATGGCTTGCCGATCATTTGGCAAGTCCACCAAAGTCCATGCTTTGTTATGATACATGGATCCTATCTCGGATTTCATGGCTTCTAACCATATGTCGGAATTTGGGCCCACCATCGCTTCTCCATAGCTCGTAGGTTCATTGTTGTCTAGCAACATGACCTTCAAGACAGGGTCACCGTACCACTCCGAAGCAGTACGCGTCCTTGTCATCCCACGAGGTTCGGTAGTGACTTGATCTGAAGCTTCATGATCACTATCATAATCTTCCACTTCAATTTGTGTAGGTGCCACAGGAACAACTTCCTGTGCCCTGCTACACAATGGTTGAAGTGATGGTTCAATAACCTCATCAAGTCTCCACCATCCTCCCACTCAATTCTTTCGAGAGAAACTTTTCCTCGAGAAAGGACCCGTTTCTAGAAACAATCACTTTTGCTTCCGGATCTGAATTAGGAGGTATACCCAACTGTTTTGGGTGTCCTATGAAGATGCATTTTATCCGCTTTGGGTTCAAGCTTATCAACCTGAAACTTTTTTCACATAAGCGTTGCAGCCCCAAACCTTTAAGAAATGACAACATAGGTTTCTCTAAACCATAGTTCTCACGGTGTCATCTCAACGGAATTACGTGGTACCCTATATAAAGTGAGTGCGGTTGTCTCTAATGCCTAACCCATGAACGACAGTGGTAATTCGATAAGAGACATCAAGGTACGCACCATACTCCATAGGGTGCAACTATGATGTTCAGACACACCATCATACCATGGTGTTCCAGGCGGTATTAATTGTGAAACAATTTCCACAATGTCTTAATTGTGTGCCAAAGCTCGTAACTCAGATACTCATCTCTATGATCATATCATAGACATTTTATCCTCTTGTCACCATGATCTTCAACTTCACTCTGAAATTACTTGAACCATTCAATAATTCAGACTTGTGTTTCATCAAGTAAATATACTCAACATCTACTCGAATCATCTGTGAAGTAAGAACATAAGAATATTCACTGCATGCCTCAGCACTCATTGGACTGCACACATCAAAATGTGTTGCTTCCAACAAGTTGCTATCTTGTTCCACTTTACTGAAACCGAGGCTTTTCAGTCATCTTGCCTATGTGGTATGATTTGCATATCTCAAGTGATTCAAAATCAAGTGAGTCCAAACGATCCATCTACATGGAGTTTCTTCATGCGTATACACCAATAGACATGGTTCGCATGTCTCAAACTTTTCAAAAATGAGTGAGTCCAAAGATCCATCAACATGGAGCTTCTTCATGCGTTTTATACCAATATGACTTATATGGCAGTGCCACAAGTAAGTGGTACTATCATTACTATCTTATATCTTTTGGCATGAAAATGTGTATCACTACGATCGAGATTCAATAAACCATTCCATTAGGTGCAAGACCACTGAAGGTATTATTCACATAAATAGAGTAACTATTATTCTCCTTAAATGAATAACCGTATTGCAATAGACATAATCCAATCATGTCTATGCTCAACGCAAACACCAAATGACAATTATTCAGGTTTAATACTAATCTTGATGGTAGAGGGAGCGTGCGATGTTTGATCACATCAAACTTGGAAACACTTCCAACATATATCGTCAGCTCACCTTTAGCTAGTCTCCGTTTATTCCGTAGCTCTTTTATTTCGAGTTACTAACACTTAGCAACTGAACCGGTATCTTAATAACCTGGTGCTACTAGGAGTACTAGTAAAGTACACATTAACATAATGTATATCCAATATACTTCTATTGACCTTGCCAGCCTTCTCATCTACCAAGTATCTAGGGTAATGTTGCTCCAGTGGTTGTCCCCTTTATTACAGAAGCACTTAGTCTTGGGTTTGGGTTCAACCTTGGGTTTCTTCACTAGAGCAACAGTTGATTTGCCGTTTCATGAAGTATCCCTTCTTGCCCTTGCCCTTCTTGAAACTAGTGGTTTCACCAACCATCAACAATTGATGCTCCTTCTTGATTTCTACTTTCGCGGTGTCAAACATCACGAATATCTCAAGGATCATCATATCTATCCCTGATTTGTTATAGTTCATCACAAAGCTCTAGCAGCTTGGTGGCAATGACTTTGGAGAAACATCGCTATCTCATCTGGAAGATCAACTCCCACTCGATTCAAGTGATTGTTGCACTCAGACAATCTGAGCACAAGCTCAACGATTGAGCTTTTCTCCCTTAGTTTGCAGGCTAAGAAAATCGTTGGAGGTCTCATACCTCTTGACGTGGGCACGAGCCTGAAATCCCAATTTCAGCCCTCGAAACATCTCATATGTTCCGCGACGTTTCGAAAACGTCTTTGGTGCCTCAACTCTAAACCGTTTAACTGAACTATCACGTAGTTATCGAAACGTGTATGTCCGATGTTCGCAACATCCACAGACGACGTTTGGGGCTCAGCACACTGAGCGGTGCATTAAGGACATAAGCTTTCTACTGTCCGCATAATCGCTACTGTCAACTTTCAACTATATTTTCTCTAGGAACATATCTAAACAGTGGAACTAAAGCGCGAGCTTACGACATAATTTGCAAAGATCTTTTGACTATGTTCATGATAATTAAGTCCATCTTATGAACTCCCACTCAGATAGACATCCCTCCGGTCATCTAAGTGATTACATGATCCGAGTCAACTAGGCCGTGTCCGATCATCACGTGATACGGACTAGTCATCATCGGTGAACATCTTCATGTTGATCGTATCTACTATACGACTCATGCTCGACCTTTCGGTCTCCGTGTTCCGAGGCCATGTCTGTACATGCTAGGCTCGTCAAGTTAACCCTAAGTGTATTGCATGTGTAAATCTGTCTTACACCCGTTGTATGTGAACGTAAGGATCTATCACACCCGATCATCACGTGGTGCTTCGAAACGACGAACTGTAGCAACGGTGCACAGTTAGGGGAGAACACTTCTTGAAATTGTTGTAAGGGATCATCTTATTTACTACCGTCATTCTAAGTAAACAAGATGCATAAACATGATAAACATCACATGCAATCAAATAGTGACATGATATGGCCAATATCATTTTGCTCCTTTTGATCTCCATCTTCGGGGCTCCATGATCATCATCGTCACCGGCATGACACCATGATCTCCATCATCATGATCTCCATCATCGTGTCTTCATGAAGTTGTCTCACCAACTATTACTTCTACTACTATGGCTACCGGTTAGCAATAAAGTAAAGTAATTACATGGCATTGTTCAATGACACACAGGTCATACAATAAATAAAGACAACTCCTATGGCTCCTGCCGGTTGTCATACTCATCGACATGCAAGTCGTGATTCCTATTACAAGAACATGATCAATCTCATACATCACATATATTCATCACATTCTTCTTGGCCATATCACATCACAAAGCATACCCTGCAAAAACAAGTTAGACATCCTCTAATTGTTGTTTGCATGTTTTACGTGGCTGCTATGGGTTTCTAGCAAGAATGTTTCTTACCTACGCAAAACCACAACGTGATATGCCAATTGCTATTTACCCTTCATAAGGACCCTTTTCATCGAATCCATTCCGACTAAAGTGGGAGAGACTGGCACCCGCTAGCCACCTTATGCACCAAGTGCATGTCAGTCGGTGGAACCTGTCTCACGTAAGAGTACGTGTAAGGTCGGTCCGGGCCGCTTCATCCCACAATACCGTCGAAACAAGATTGGACTAGTAACGGTAAGCATATTGAACAAAATCAACGCCCACAACTACTTTGCGTTCTACTCGTGCAAAGAATCTACGCAATAGACCTAGCTCATGATGCCACTATTGGGGTACGTAGCAGAAATTCAAAATTTTCCTACGTGTCACCAAGATCTATCTATGGAGAAACTAGCAACGAGGGGAAGGAGAGTGCATCTACATACCCTTGTAGATCACTAAGCGGAAGCGTTCAAGAGAACGGGGTTGGAGGAGTCGTACTCGTCGTGATCCAAATCACCGGAGATCCTAGTGCCGAACGGACGGCACCTCCGCGTTCAACACACGTACAGCCCGGTGACGTCTCCCACGCCTTGATCCAGCAAGGAGAGAGCGAGAGGTTGAGGAAGACTCCATCCAACAGCAGCACGACGGTGTGGTGGTGGTGGAGGAGCGTGGCAACCCTGCAGGGCTTCGCCAAGCACCTACGAGAGAGGAGGAGGTGTCACAGGAGGGAGGGAGGCGCCAGGGCTTCTGGTATGGATGCCCTCCCTCCCCTCCACTATATATAGGGGCAAGGGAGAGGGGGCAGGCTCAGCCTTGCCCCTTCCTCCAAGGAAGGGGTGCGGCCAAGGGGGGGAGGAGTGCCTCCCAAGTCAAGTGGAGGCCCTCCCCCTTAGGGTTTCCCCCCTCCCATGCGCATGGGCCTTGGGGGGCTGGTGCTCCTGGCCCATTAAGGCTAGGGCGCCCCCTTACAGCCCATGCTGCTGTATTGGACGTGGTGGAACAGTTTCCGGACCTCCGGACCCCTCCGGAATCCTCCGGAACCTTCTGGAAGCTTCCCGGTACAATACCGAAAAAACCCGAACTTTTTCCGGAACCCGAACAACAACTTTCCATATATAAATCTTTACCTCCGGACCATTACGGAACTCCTCGTGACGTCCGGGATCTCATCCGGGACTCCGAACAACATTCGGTAACCACATACAAACTTCCTTTATAACCCTAGCGTCATCGAACCTTAAGTGTGTAGACCCTACGGGTTCGGGAGACATGCAGACATGACCGAGACGTTCTCCGGTCAATAACCAACAGCGGGATCTGGATACCCATGTTGGCTCCCACATGTTCCATGATGATCTCATTGGATGAACCACGATGTCAAGGACTCAATTGATCCCGTATTCAATTCCCTTTGTCTAGCGGTATTTTACTTGCCCGAGATTCGATCGTCGGTATACCGATACCTTGTTCAATCTCGTTACCGGCAAGTCTCTTTACTCGTTCTGTAACACATCATCCCGTGATCAACCCCTTGGTCACATTGTGCACATTATGATGATGTCCTACCGAGTGGGCCCAGAGATACCTCTCCGTTTACACGGAGTGACAAATCCCAGTCTCGATCCGTGTCAACCCAACAGACACTTTCGGAGATACCTGTAGTGCACCTTTATAATCACCCAGTTATGTTGTGACGTTTGGTACACCCAAAGCACTCTTACGGTATCTGGGAGTTACACGATCTCATGGTCTAAGGAAGAGATACTTGACATTGGCAAAGCTCTAGCAAACGAACTACACGATCTTTGTGCTATGCTTAGGATTGGGTCTTGTCCATCACATCATTCTCCTAATGATGTGATCCCGTTATCAACGACATCCAATGTCCATAGCCAGGAAACCATGACTATCTGTTGATCACAACGAGCTAGTCAACTAGAGGCTCACTAGGGACATATTGTGGTCTATGTATTCACACGTGTATTACGATTTCCGGATAATACAGTTATAGCATGAATAAAAGACTATTATCATGAACAAAGAAATATAATAATAACACTTTTATTATTGCCTCTAGGGCATATTTCCAACATTACAATCTATTTCTTTCATATTTTTCAGCTGGTCCATTGTATGCATGCACATTGAAAGACATAAATTAATGTTGGTTGGTTGCCCGAGAAGTAAAAGAGGCTAACATCTTGAGTTGTATGGAGCATAGTTGTTTTCTTGAAGTTTGTAATGGAATACCATTGACTGAGAGGAATCATTTATTCCATGAGAATGAGACAAGAGCTTTGTAAGAGGGAATTCAGCAGAGTGTAAATACACATGAGAGGTGCGTTTTCATTGACAGAGGAAGGGTGAGAGCACGACACTTTTACAAGAAAAAGAAAGAAATGGAAACGAAAACGAAAAACTAAGAAAAGAATGCTATGATCCTGTGATAAGATGTCGGCCACCAGTGAGCACCCACATGAGCACACCTATACTAGGTCCTAAGACACATAATATTTGATTAACGAGCATAATTGGATTAAGAGTTCAAACCAGAGATGTTTTCTAAAGTATATGCATTGTAGCCCGTTACAACACACACGCGTTCTTCTAGTTTTTATTAATTATCCAACCACTAGTAGAAAAACGACCTTACGTTCGCATTTTTAGTCCCGGTACTATTATGGTCCAGGACTAATGTGACGATTACTCCCGATTCCAACGGTTAGGGTGCGGGCATCATTCGTCCCGGTTCGTGGTGTACCTCTTGTCCCAGTTTGTGACACAAACTGGGACTAAAGGGGTGGTGGCAGGCTGGCGTCAGGCTGGGGCCCCCACGAGCCTATTTAGTCCCGGTTCGTATCACAAACCGAGACTAGAGGTGTAGTCCCGGTTTGTATAACCAATCAGGACTAAAGATGCCCCTATATAAACCCTTCATCCAGCCCGAGCCCATTTTCCCCTTTCCTCTCCTACGTTCTTCCCCTTGCTCGAGCTCATCCTCCATTTTTTTCAAAATTTGTCAAGATTTGAAGGCACCCCACCATCCAAGTGTTCACAAAGGTTAGCAACTTTGTCCTTTCATCTCTCATTGCTAGATTAGCTCTTGCAATGCTCTATAAGTATAGTGATTTGTGGTTTTTAGTTTGGGAGTAATTATATGTGGGAGTTTATTTGATTTATATGCAATCTGAGCTCAAATTAACTTCTTAGTTTGCATATGTAGGTGTGGTGTACTTAGTGCCTTCCCGACCCCGTCCTAACCACCGTCGATCCCCCGCACCATCCCGTCGCCGACACCACCTTGGTGAGCCTCTTGTTCTTATCCTTTCTATTAAAAAAATCATGTTTGTATGATTTAGATAGTTACTTGTATAATTTTCTTACCTGTATGGTTGTTTGTTATACATAGTGGCATGGTTTTGATATCCGTCCCTGTCGGCCCTCGTACGGTTTATGATTCAGATGTGGTATATTATCTTTATAACTCTTTGTTGCATTTCGTGTTCATGACAACTAGCAAGAGGCACATGCGTTGAACGGAACATCAAGTTACATTTATATGAGTTGTTTATCTCGTGGGAGACAAAGATGAATGAGGGAAGGCCTTATCTGTAAATGTGGAGAGGGGTGCAGGTATCTTTTTGCAAAATTGCCATAGTTTGTTTTCTCTCCATCAGATATTGATTGAACGGTCTATATTGCAGGATGGCAGGCATACCATCATCACCAACTCGGCTTTTTTTATAAGAGTAGAGATTTATGCCCATCAAGTTGACATAGATATTTTTATCTAGGAGGTATGTGAACCGGAAATTGGAACCGACCCTCTTGTCGAGAAGTTAACTGTAGTTGAAAAAGAAAACAAATATTTGAAACAAAAATTGAAAAGAATTGAAGAAGAGAAGTTGAAACTAGAGTTGTATGTTGCTGATGTCGTCGATGATCACAAGATCAAGATGGATGCAATGCGCTTGAAGATTAAAAAGATTAGAAAATATGTCGTTAATAAAGAGACTTGTTATCATTATGTTGTTGGATCAATTGTTACCTTAGTTGCGATCTTGATCGCATTTGTTGTTGCATTTAAATGCTTTAGCTAGAGAGTTTGTATGTTGTTTTATGAGAATATGTGTGTATGGACTTTATGTCCGAACTTGTATTAATTTGGACTTTTTGGTGTTGTGTAATGAAGATGAGCCGGCAATGGATATACGATGACCGCTGCTCTCCCGAGTTCATTAATGGCGTGCATACTTTTCTGGTTGTGGCTGAGGCAAACAAGCAGGTGGTTGGTTTTATGTGTTGTCCATGTGTTGTTTGTAAGAATGATCAAAATTACCTTAACTCAAGAACCATTCACGTCCACCTGTTTACGTCCGATTTCATGTCCGGCTGTAACTATTGGACCAAGCACGGAGAAAGAGGGGTTCTAATGGAAGAGAATGAAGAAGAAGAGGATGATGATAGCTATCCTGGCCATGGGTTCCCTGAATATGATGGTACAACAATGGGGGAAGAAGTTGAAGAAGGGGCATCAGATGAGCCCGCTGATGCAAAGAGAAACTGTGCAAGTGAAAAGAAGGAGCTGAAGTTGCAGCGCATGTTAGAGGATCGCAATAAATTGTTATACCCAAATTGCGAAGATGACAAGAAAAACTAGGTACCACATTGGAATTGCTGCAATGGAAGGCAGAGAATGGTGTATCTCACAAGAGATTTGGAAAGTTGCTGATAATGTTAAAGAAGATGCTTCCAAAGGACAATGAATTGCCCGAAAGTCGTACGAAGCAAAGAAGGTTGTCTGCCCTCTAGGATTAGAGGTGCAGTGCATGCCCTAATGACTACATCCTCTACTGCGGTGAGTATGAGGATTTGAATGCATGCCCGGCATGCTGTGCATTATGCTATAAGACCAGCCACGATGACCCTGGTGATGTTGAGGGCGAGCGCCCCAGGAAGAGGATTCCTGCCAAGTTGATGTGGTATGTTCCTATAATACCATGGTTGAAACGTTTGTTCCAAAACAAAGAGCATGCCAAGTTGATGCGATGGCACAAAGAAGACCGTAAGAAAGACAGGAAGTTGAGAGTACCTGCTGACAGGTCGCGGTGGAGAAAAAATGAGAGAAAGTGGGAGGTCTTTGCAGATGATGCAAGGAATGTATGGTTTGGTTTAAGTGCAGATGACAATAATCTTTTTGGGGAGCAGAGCAGCAATCATAGCACCTGACATGTGACTCTATGTTCTATAACCTTCCTTCTTGGTTGTGCATGAAGCAGAAGTTCATTATGATGCCAGTGCTCATCCAAGGCCCCAGGCAACTTGGCAATGATATTGATGTGTACCTAAGGCCATTAGTTGAAGAACTTTTACAACTGTGGGACAAAAAAGGTGTACATTTGTGGGATGAGCACAAACAACAAGAATTTGACCTGCGAGCGTTGCTGTTTGTAACCATGAGTAATTGGCCTGCTCTTAGTAACCTTTCAGAACAGACAAACAAGGGATACCACACCTGCACGCACTATTTAGATGATACCGACAGTATATATTTGAATAAATGTAAGAAGAATGTGTACCTAGGACATCATCGATTTCTTCCGATCAAGCATCTTTTAAGAAAGAAAGGCAAGCATTTCAAAGGTGAGGCAGATTACCGGAAGAAGCCTCACCACCGTACTGGTCGTGATATACTTGATAAGGTCAAGGATTTAAAAGTAATCTTTGGAAAGGGTCCTGGAGGGCAATCTGTTCCAAATGATGCTGACGGACACGCGCCCATGTGGAAGAAGAAATTTATATTTTGGGACCTACCCTATGGGAAAGAACTAGAGGTCCGCTCTGCAATCGACGTGATGCACGTGAAGATTTGCGTGAATCTGCTAGCTTCTTGGGTGTGTATGGGAAGATAAAAAATACACTGGAGGCATGTGAGGACTAGTAACGTATGCACGAAAAAGATGACATACATCCAAAGCAGTATCAGGGTCATTGTGATGCCCAAATAATTAAGCTATAGTGAACCTCTGTTAATGATGCCACGTCACCTCAGTTACTGTTGATAATCTCGTGTTAGTTCAAAATGATTCGAATTCAAATTTAAATCAAAGGCAAACAACAAAAGTATTCAAACAATAAAACTAAAATGTTCAAATTGTGCCAAATATTGCATATGTTATTATGGTGGAGAAACCACACTTTTATAAAATATTTACATACTCTAAAATGAATAAAACATCAGAATAACCAACTTAATAAATGCCATTTATTATTTATAGGATGTTTAACTATTTTACTAGGGGGTTTAAACTTTTTTAGCAGAGGTATAATTAATGATACTAATTTAGCCTCGCCGCCCGATCCCCTGCAGCGTAGATGAGGCCAAACCCCCGGCCTCCTCTCTCCCTTGTTGCCGATCGCCCGTCGACCGTGCTCATGCACCCGCGCGCATGCACGCGGCATCACCTCTGCCTCTGGGACCACGCCGCCCCTCCGCCGCGACTTCGCCCCGCAACACCCTGCTCTGGTCATCGCCGCACCACCAACCCTCGCCTACGTCCAGGGCCGCTTCTCCCCGGTGCCCCTCTGCCCCCCTGCGGCCACCGGCCCGCACCCACGCACGCGCTCACCGTGTCGGACCCACGCCCCAGCCGTCCGCCTCCTTGCCGTGGCCTCCCCACCGCTTGCCGCTGGTCGCCAGCCACTACTGTACCCGTCGCGCTCGCCGCCCGCCCCATGCACTCACGCCCCTCTCCCTCCGCCCGTGCCTCTGGTGCCCCCCTCTGCGTCCGCCGCGTCGCGCCCGGGCTCGCCAGTCCCATGCGCATGCACACGTGCCACCACGTGCTCGCCATGGCCACGCTGCGCCTCCCGCCTCTGGCCCATCACGTCGCCCCCTCGGTGCACCGCCGTGCTCTGGCCGCGGCAACAGTCGCTGACGTCGGCCGCGCGCTCGCCCCCTTCGTTCGCTGGCCGCAGCGCCCGCTCGGGTGCCCAGCCAGGCTCCGCTCGTTAACTCTCCGCCCGGTGCCCAGCGCCTGCACTCGTCTGTCCACGCGCCCGTTAAAGCCCCCTCTGGGTCAATGGCCAGTGGGGCCTCGCCCTTGAGAACGTTAAAAAGGAAGAAAAATAATAATTAAATTAATTAATTAACCTAATTAATTCTGCTTAATTAACCCTGACTACCTGATTAGTAACTAATATTGTTTAGTTAAAACCGTGTCAATGACAAACGGGACCCATGTGTTAGTTGACCCAGTCAACGGTCAATGTTGACCGCGGATGTCATACTAACGTCATGCTGATGCAGTAAACATATTTTTGAATTAAATTAATCTAGTAATTCCAAAATGAATTGAAACTTTAAAATTTAATATAAAATAATTCGTAACTTGGATGAAAATACTTTGTACATGAAAGTTGCTTAGAACGACGAGACAAATCCGAATACGCAGTCCGTTTGTCTACCACACGTCCTTAGCATAGTGAACCTGCAATCGCCCCTCTTCGTTTCATCTGTCCGAAAACGTCGAACACCGGGAATACTTTGACGAATGTTTTCCCCCTTCGCCAGTAGTACCTTGTACCGCGTTAGGGCACACCTAGCACCTCTTATCGTCATGTCAAGCATCGTCATGCATCTGTTTAAATTATGTTCCTTATTTCTTCCCCCTCTTCTCTCCGGTAGACTTCGAGACTGACGCCGCTGCTGCCCCGATCGACTACGGTGTTGACGACCCCTCCTTCTTGACCGAGCTTCCAGGCAAGCAAACCCCCCTTGATCAACCAGATGTTGTCCACTCTCTTCTCTCTTATTCTTGCATTAGGTTTGCTACTGTTGTTGATTCGGTAGCTCCTATTCTGTTGCATAGACTGTCATTGTTGCTACTATTGTTACCTTTACCTGCAATCCTAAATGCTTAGTATAGGATGCTAGTATTTCATTAGTGGCCCTACATTCTTGTCCGTCTGTCATGCTTTACTATCGGGTCGTGATCACTCTGAAGGTGATCACGGGTATATACTATGTGTATTACACATGATACATGTTGTGATTAAAGTCGGGTTGGCTCATAGAGTACCCGCAAGTGATTCAGATATGGGGGCTGAAAGGACAGGTGGTTCCATCCAGGTAGTGGTGGACCTGTGTTCCTGACGGCCCCCAAGTGTTACTTTGAGGCCGGACATGACCCAGGAAAGTGTGCTCGGCCAGAGGGATCAAGCATGTCGGGTAATATGGTGTACCCCTGCAAGGAAGATTGATCTATTCGAATAGTTGTGTCCACGGTAATAGGACGACCCGGAGTTGTACTTCGACCCTATGACAACTAGAACCAGATACTTAATAAAACACACCCTTTCAAGTGCCAGATACAACCCAGTGATCACTCTCTCACAGGGCGACAAGGAGAGGATCGCCAGGTAGGATTATGATGCGATGATATTTGGTGAACTTACCAGCAACTCATGTCGGATTTCGGGTTCCGGCAGACCCTCGAGGTTCGAACTCTGGGGTGCGCACGAAGATATTTCCCCTACCAGCTCACGTTTCGAAGGCTCGCAAGGAATCTAAGCTAGAAAGAACACACAAGGGACACGAGGTTTATACTGGTTCAGGTCACCATTGTGGTGTAATACCCTACTCCAGTGTGTGGTGTGGTGGATTGCCTCAGGGGCTGATGATGAATAGTACAAAGGGAGAACAGCCTCGCGAGGGGCTGTTCTTGAGCGGGTGCGATGAACTGCTTGGGTGAGTTCAATTGCTTCTCTCTCTCTCTCTCTCTCTCTCTCTCTCTCTCTCTCTCTCTGATCGATCCTTCTCCCCTTGCCCCGTGGTGGGTAGCTCTATTTATAGAGGGAGGCCCTGGGCCTCTTCCCAAATAATGAGCGGGAAGGGCGTCAACAATTGGTCATTTAGAAGGGGGAACATCTAGTACACTTATCCTGACTAAAGTTGGTCTATGGCTGCCAAAGGCTCTGACGATGACGCCGTCCTGGGCTCCACGATGACCTCCATCCTGCCGTTCTGCCGGTCTTGGTCTTGTTGCACCGAAACGGCAACATTTGCCTGATGCCTTGGCCTGTGCTTGCCCCCTTTGCACCGAAGGGGGAATAAGGACACTGCGCGGGCCGGCGCCCGCCTGGCGCCCGCCTGGTCTCGATCGTCATGGCTTGCATCAGGGCTCCTCGCGAGGTGCCCTTGCCTTGATCTCTCCGCCTTCTCGCGAGCCTGCCTGATGAGGCTGCTCCTGAGGAAGCTTCCTATCGTCCGTCCCGCGAGGCTTGGCCCCTCGCGAGGGTCTTGAGCTTGAGCTGATGAAGCTGGGCTGCACTGGGCCCCCACTTGAGCCACGCCGCAGGCCGCAGGCAGGCAAGTCTGGGGACCGCCGTTCCCAGAACGCCGACAGTAGCCCCCGGGCCCAAGGCGCGCTTGGACTTGGCTTACCAGAAAAGCGAAGAGGCAAGCACGAAGCACCGCGGGCCCCAATAGCCTGCGGCCTTTGAGCGCCGCGTGGCGATTGATTGGACGTGGGCGTCTTCGCTTCCCCACGACGCCTCGGCAACCGCACGACTTGACAAGTCCCTACATGCAAAAATGGGTCATGATTACCTTCGATCGTGGTGGCCGACAGTTGGCCTTCTCCGGCTATAAGTACAGAACGGCGCGAGCCCTTCCAGTCCATCCCTTCCTCCTAATCCTTTTCTTCTTCTTCCTCGCCCTTACTCCACCTTACGCCAATGACACCAATCCATCGGTTTTCTGCAGAAGAAAAGGGAGAGGCCCCCCGAGAGGGTCCCGACCCGCTTCTGCCGAAGAAGCGGCTAGTCCTCTGTCGCCGAGATGAGGGTGCTTGGCAGGAGGCATCGAGGCCCTGGTACGAGCGGCCGCCGCCTGGGTTCTCGCTGCCCTTGTACGCCCACATCGAGGGCCCTGGAGAAGAAGGCGTCGAGCGACACCGACGGTGCCAACGCCGACGCCGGTGAGTTACGGCGGTGCGCGTCATTCCTCCTGGAGTCCATGCCGAGGGCTCCTCTCGCGAGCTTGTGCTTCACACCGCCGTGCCTCCTCGATCTTGGATTCGCCTTCCTCCCTCCTTCGCCTTCGAGATCCCGCCGACGGGGCCTCGGGAGTTCTGGCTGTAGCATGCTGACTGCAACACCCCTGCGACCGGGGAGGAGGTCGAGGTTGTTGCCCCGGGCAAGGTCTTCCTGACCCGCGGCTGGGGCGAGATCGCCCAGGTCTGCCGGACAAGGGGCGCCCACGTAATCCACCTCGAATACGATGGCGCCTCCTTGATGTTCTTCAAGGTCTTCGATGCGGAAGGACGCCGGCTGGAATGCTGCCCCAAGGAAGGCGGCCGGAGCATCGTCGTGGCAAGGACCAGGCCCGCCCACTGCTTCCCCGGCAGCTCCTCAGGCAGCAGCGGAGGAGCCGGAGGGTCCAGCGACTCCGCCAAACTCCACGCGACTCCATAGACAAGCGGCAACAGCTACGAGCCTCCGAGCTTGCATCGCGTCCGAAGCGGGGCGGCTGCATCAGGCCGTCAGTGCTGCTGATCTGGATGGGGTTGGCGCCGGCGCCTGATGGCGCACTGTTGATGATGGCGTCTCCTGCGGAGGCGCGCATAGTTATCGCTCCTTAGCACCTTTTATTCCCTGCGAGGAATCGAAGTACCACCCCGCGGGGGTATGTAAGGCGCTGGCCATGTCTTTTGTGAATATTATATCATTATAATGAATCAATGCGAGATGCTTGTCCTGTCCCGGCTCGGCTTCCCCTTTCTTTCCTCACGAGGGCTTGGTGCTCTACGCCGACAGGTCCAAGCTTCAGCCGTCGCTGGTATGCCAGGTCATGATGCCATGGTCAAGGGCAGGAGGTGAGCGGCCCAAGGTCCAGTAAGAGCCCCTGAGTCGCGATGCTTAGGAGGTCCCCTTTAGCGCTCAAGCAGCCTCCGCTGGGCAAGAAAGGTAGGCAACGTTGCCGTGACAGAGCTGCACTAGGCGAGGGTTTAGCGCTGAGTCGGTTCAGTTTTGCGTGACTTATCTAGTAGGTTTGGAGTGGTTTCCGGCGAAGCACCGGGCCTGTGTGGCGGCAACTGAGGTGTTGCTGGGTTAGGTCCTCGTGAGCTTCTTCCCTCTCCCCTACACTTTCCTTCATGCTCTACGTCCTCAGGTCCTGGCCCTCGAGCGAGCTCAGCCGCCGCTGGTATGACAGGTCGCGATGCCATGGGTCAAGGCCAGGGGGTAAGGGCTGGAGAGCCAGTAAGAGCCCATGAGTCGCGATGCTCAGGCGCCCCCTTTTGACGTGCAAGCGGATCATGCCGGAGAGAAGGAGAGAAAGCTCGCGACGCCCTCAGCGCTATTCCTGGAGCGGGTCCTGCATACCAATCACGAGGGGAAATAAGGTCTGTCGTTACGGTTGCCAACCACCATTGGTCGCTCCGAGGGAGTGATTGGGGCACTGAGGGCCTGGTGAGGTGGCGCCTTGCGGGGCTGCCGTGGCCAGAGCTCAGCCACTCAGATTTATAGCGTTGCAGGGACGGACCCGTACGCAAGTGCCGTGCCAGAGCGAGCGGCTCCAAAGGTAGGTGTCAATCGAGCAGGCGATTAGGTCAAGCATGTTAAGCATGAAGGAGCAAATCCATTTAGATAGATGCAGAAAAAGCAAACGCCATTGGGTCAGGTCCGAGCAGCTTGGGGATAATGCAGCCCGAGGGGCGCCCCCAACAAGGTTGGTAAAGAGCATAAGAAAAAGGATACATGCTGCAGGGATGGACCCACGCGACCTGGGAATGATGCAGCCCTATGGGCGCTCCCAGCTGAAAATGGAATTTTGAAAGATGTCACCTGATATCGTTGAAGATGAAGGGATGCTGAAGTAGCAGACGACGCGTGGTGAGGAAGCCGACCCTCATGAGCTCCTGGGACCAGGAGCCTCGGGAGGCTCCAGGGGCACAGGTGGATCTTCGAGGACCATCTCCATCTTCGCCAGGACCGCGCAACGCCTAACCTCCTGAGCCTCCAGGATGCTCCTCAGCAGGTGCTGGTGAGCGGCGGCTGTGTTCGGCAGGCCGAAAGGCATGCGAACGTAGCTGTGAGGTGGACCCTCACATTGCCCCACGCGCGAAGGCCAGACGCACTCCTGAGACGTGGCTTGGTTGAGCCCTGGTACGTCGATGCAGACGCGTAGCCCACCATCCTCGCCTAGATGTGGGGCTACGGCGGGCAAGCGGCGGCTGCCGCGCATGACTCTTGACTCCTGTAGCTCCTGAATGTTTCTCGCGATGAACTCCTGAGGGTTTGGCCCTCCTTAGCTCATACCTTCCTAAGGGAAACGCGCCTTGAAGAACGCCTCCAAGTGGTGCCCGAGCGCCTCCCTCGTGACCTTGACAAAGTCGGTGGCCCTCCAAGAAAGAGCCCCGAGCCCTGCCCGAGGAGGGCGTCGGGCGCTCCTTCCTATGCGACAGAGGGTGGCGCCCCCTGAACGGGCGCGAATCCTGACGCAACGCCTCCGGAGGTACCCGCCTCCTTATGTCTTGGGCCAAGCGAAGCCTTCTTCTTCTTAGGGACCGCCTCGGGAAGTCCCCCGCTCCTGTGATCTGGGTCTTCGATTGCCGCGGCTTGGAAGGCATGCTCAAGAGAACACACTGCATCCCTTTCCTCACAGGGTACTATGATGACTCCACCGCTTCCTGGCATCTTGAGGACATTGTAGCCATGGTGAGTCACTGCCATGAACTTGGCCAGGGTTGGGTACCCGAGGATGGCATTGTATGGCAGGCGAATGTACGCGACGTCGAAGTTGATGAGCTCGGTGCGGTAGTTGTTGCGCTGCCCAAAGGTGACTGGAAGGCGATCCTGCCCTATCAGAACAGTGGAACCATCAATGACTCCTAAGAAAGGCTTGGTCGGCTGAAGTTGATCATATGGCACTTGGAGGTTGTTGACTATCTCGACGGACAGGACGTTGAGTCCTGCTCCGCTGTCAATGAGGGTCCTGGTGACTTGCACATTGCCGATGACTAGGGAACAAAGCATTGGGAGGACTCCGACCGTTGCTGCGCACTTGAGCTGATCCGCTAACCTGAACATGATAGCGCACGTAGACCACCTGAGAGGGCGCGTGGCCTCTAGCTTGGGGAGGACGGCATTCACCTCGCGAGCAAACTGCTTGAAGATGCGCTGTGAGGCTGGGGCCTGGGCGCCGCCCGGCATGCAAGCGATTGCGCGCGGCTCCTGGAAGCCCCCAGCCCCCTCGTCCTGATGCTGGTCCTCATTCCCCCTTGGCGATGGTGGCAGAGGAGGGAGGCCTGCGTTGCCGTGCACGGGCGATCCTCACGAGGCTGATCCCTCCAACCTCCCTCGCGAGGCTGGTCCTGCCAACGATCCTCGCGAGGTCGGCCACGCCACCCTTGGCGAGGGCAACGGTCTTCCCATCGTCCTCCACCTCTTCCTCCTCCTCGGCCATAGCACCAGTCGTTGCACTCGGGGCGTCGGCCGATACACCCATCTCGCACGGCCTTGAGCTCTTGGCATTCGTTGGTGTTGTGGGTGTGGAGGTCGTGGTACACACAGTACCGGCTACCCTTGGATGACTCAGGCTGATCCCTGCCTCGCTTGGTGTCTGGCTCTGCTGCGAGCACATTAGCCCCCTTATGCTTCACGTCCTTGACCTTGGGCTTCTTCTCTTCTGGATCGGCAGCCGGCAGCTCGAGGAGGGAGAGGCGCCCTTCCTCAGCCCTGGCGCACTTGGTTGCCAAGTTGAACAACTCCAGGGATGTGCACATGTCTTCATGGATTGCTAGCTCCTCTTTCATCTTGATGTCACGCATGCCATTGGAGAAGGCTAAGATGATGGCTTCCTCAGTCACCCTGGGGATCTTGAGGCGAGCGTTGTTGAAGCGCTGGATGTACTTCTGCAGGGTCTCTCATGGCTGTTGCTTGATGCGGCGCAGGTCACTCATGGCCGGAGGCCGGTCGCGAGTGCCTTGGAAGTTGGCGACGAAGCGAGTGCACATCTCGTCCTAGGAGGAGATCATGCCAGGAGCCAGGTTCAAGAGCCAGGTGCGGGCACCGTCCTTGAGCGCCATGGGAAACCAGTTCGCCATGACCTTTTCGTCCCCGTTGGCGGCTTCGATGCCCAGCTCGTAGAGCTGTAGGAACTCCGCAGGGTCTGCAGTGCCGTTGTAGCGAGGAGGCAGGTCTGGCTTGAACTTGCCGGGCCATGCGACGCTACGCAGCTCGGGGGTGAAGGCGCGGCAGCCTGCGGTGGCCACCGGAGCCCTTTGCTGGTGCTGGGCTTGCTCCTGGAAATTCTCAGGCGCCGTCGCTTGGAGCAGCGCGGGGTCTTGACGTGGTGGTGCAGGGATGCGGTCATGGCGCACCGGTGCTGGGAGCACGCGGGCAGCTTCTTGGGGACGAGGAATTTCTTGGCAACTCCTTTCTTGTCGCGTGGGCGCCGGATGTGGTGGGTCTCATCCTGGGGCCGCGTGCCTTGGAGACAGGGCGCCTTCTTGGGGATGAGGTGGCGGAGGCACCTCCTGATCCTCGCATCCTGCGCAGGATGGAGGGCGAGGCAGCGAGAGAGATGGCAAAGGAGAGCCCCCTGTGGCGCTGACGAGCTCGGTGATGCGGGCGAGCTAATCCTCGTAGAGGTCATCGACGGGACAGTAGTGCAGGAGCTCACGTGCCAGGAGCAGCGCGATGTGTGCGTCTGTGGGGGCGCGACGGGCGTGGGACGACGAACCGGCCGGAGTCAGCGATGGGGTGGCGGTGCGGCCTTCCTGCCGCATCGAAGGATGCAGGGACGAGGCCTGCTGCTCGTTACCCGCCGGGCCGGTGGCGGCAGGCCATGGGAAACGACGGGGGCGACCACCGACGAGCGCCGTCTGGGCGACGCGGGCGGCGAGAGCAGCCCGACGCTCGGCGCGAGCCCGGCGAGCGTCAGCCATGGACACGAAGGAAGATGCGAACAGCGGAAGAAAGATTCCGGTGCACCCCTACCTGGCGCACCAAATGTAGGATTTCGGGTTCCGGCAGACCCTCGAGGTTCGAACTCTAGGGTGCACACGAAGATCTTTCCCCTACCAGCTCACGTTTCGAAGGCTCGCAAGGAATCTAAGCTAGAAAGAAGAACACACAAGGGACACGAGGTTTATACTGGTTCAGGCCACCATTGTGGTGTAATACCCTACTCCAGTGTGTGGTGTGGTGGATTGCCTCAGGGGCTGATGATGAACAGTACAAAGGGAGAACAACCTCGCGAGGGGCTATTCTTGAGCTGCTGCGATGAACTGCTTGGGTGAGTTCAATCGCTTCTCTCTCTCTCGGATCGATCCTTCTCCCCTTGCCCTGTGGTGGCTAGCTCTATTTACAAAGGGAGGCCCTGGGCCTCTACCCAAATAATGAGCGGGAAGGGCGCCAACAATTGGCCATTTTGAAGGGGAACATCTAGTACACTTATCCTGACTAAAGTTGGTCTACGGCTACCAAAGGCTCTGACGATGACGCCGTCCTGGGCTCCACGATGACCTCCATCCTGCCGTTCTGCTGGTCTTGGTCTTGTTGCACTGAAACGGCAACCTTTGCCTGATGCCTTGGCCTGTGCTTGCCCCCTTTGCACTGAAGGGGGAACAAGGACACTGCGCAGGTCGGCGCCCGCCTGGTCTCGATCGTCATGGCTTGCGTCACGGGCTCCTCGCGAGGTGCCCTTGCCTTGATCTCTCCGCCTCCTCGCGAGCCCGCCTGATGAGGCTGCTCCTGAAGAAGCTTCTTGTCGTCCGCCCCGCGAGGCTTGGCCCCTTGCGAGGGTCTTGATCTTGAGCTGATGAAGCTGGGCTGCACTGGGCCCCCACTTGAGCCACACCGCAGGCCGCAGGCAGGCAAGTCTGGGGACCCCCGTTCCCAGAACGCCGACAACTCACTTCTACATGCTTCAAGATGGAGGCTGGCAGAAGCGTAGTCTTCGATAGCACTAGCTATCCCCATCTGATTCTAGCATTCTGAAATTCAGTCCATAGATACTATCCTTTTCATTGATACCAATGCATATGTAGTGTAGATCCTTGCTTGCGAGTACTTTGGATGAGTACTCACAGTTGCTTTGCTCCCTCTTTTCCCCCTTTCCATTCTTCTCGGACGTCGCAATCAGATGTTGGAGCCCAGGAGCCAGACGCAACCGTCGTCGACGACCCCTACTACACCAAGGGTGCCTACTACTACGTGCAGGCCGCTGACGACCAGGAGTAGTTTAGGAGGATGCCATGCAGGAGGCCTGCGCCTCTTTCGATCAATATCCCAGTTTGTGCTACGCATCTTATGGCACCTTGTTTAACTTATGTCTGTACTCAGATATTGTTGCTTCCGCCGACTCTTGCATTTTCTAGATTATGTATTTGAGCCCTCGAGGCCCCTGGCTTATAATACTTGTGTGTAGAGTTGTGTTGTGATATCTTCCCGTGAGTCCCTGATTTTTATCGTACACATTTGCATGTATGATTAGTGTAGTCAAATCGGGGGTGTCACAAGTTGTTATCAGAGCCGACTGCCTGTAGGAATCCCCCTTCCACACTCCTTGGCCGAAGTCGAGTCTAGACATTGCTAAAATTTTACTAACATGGTTGTGTGTCTTATGGGCCCACGTCGCCATTGGGTGGTATTAGGATCTTTTATTCGTCGACCTATACTCTGGGACTTTGATCTCTCTTCTATTCGGGTTAAATGATTTTACTAATGCTGACTCTCGGTTCTCGTAACTACTTCCTCCCAGAGAGCCCCTTACTCCAGATGATTACTTGGTGCACCAGAAGATTCCGAAGATACTCTCCGATGTTCTCTCGAGACTTTGTGCCCACTGCTTTTTCTATTCCTGACCACCGATAAATCCTTAGGGATAACTACTTACACTTGTCATTCATACCTTCGTTCCCAGTTGCCCTTGTTATTACTTGATACCCTAAAAAATTCTCCATTATTCTGAGAATCCTTTGTGCCTACTGCTTTGCAACTCTTTTCCGCATTAATACCCCTACAGATAATTCCTCGCACTTACCGAGCAGCCTATTACTCTTGAAATTCTTGCTTGCTTGCGTTATGGTTAATACCATAAGTACAGTAATCTTATTAGCATCCTTTGTCACTATCATTTTGAGTCCATTGATTCAATAAGTTGCGAATGTTCGCAATCCTCAATCAGATCCTAGAATTCATCCTTCCGGCTCAAACGTCATTTTACACATGAGCTGGATCTCAACCAATCAATTTGCCATCGATTGTACCCCTAAGCCTACTCATCCTGTTCATCCTTAATCAGAGCGCTTGATTCTAATCCCTTGAATGGGAAATCATAATTCCTTTACATTTGAGCTTTGAATTAGTCAGTTGTTTCTATTAACTGATCTCCATGCATCATTTCTTCCTCTGGTTGTGTGCCGGTGCTCACATCAGCTCCATTATGGACCGTCAGATCCTTTATTGAATTGTCATATGACAGTGTCATTTGCATACAAAAACCTCGAGAAGTTATTGCCCTGACACATAATGCCACTGGTAATCCTATTATATGATTTAACCAACCATGCTCTGCTTTTGAGCTGGTAATATTTACTCTTGAAGCTTGTGGTACATGTTCCTAAGATGCCCCCCGTGGGTGGAACCTATGCCTTCCCTAATACGTGTGAACCCGAGAGTTATCATGAGTCATACTCTTCTGGTGTTGTGCCAGATAAAATTTCAACATTACAACTTCTTCGAAAATGTGAAGTGAGTGGAAGGTTATGCATTGGAGAAGTGGGAGTCGACCTTGAACTTTGTGTTCATGCCCATGGACACGATGTAGATCCTATCATGGAAGCTTCTTGTAATAATAACTATTTCCTTGCTATAATATCATGTGGTATCGCTAAATTGATCCTTCGCAATCATGGTTCCAACCATATTTTGTTCTTGATCCCATTTCTCAGACAAGTTAAAGCACTTGTCTTTTGCAGATCAATACATCTCCACAACCTCTATTTTGATCTTCCTCGAGTATTACCCTCCGGTATGTCGAGAATATCAAAGAACTGTGTTGCTTCCTATGAGTCTTCATCTAGTATTGCTTCTCATCGATTTTAGATTTCCCCCGGGTTCTGAGTTATTAGTCACTCGAGAACACCGATAAGTGAATCGATTCCGCACTCCGATTCAATAACCCTAAGTAATTTTCATTGCTTACGAGTTTAATAATCCTTCAAGTCATCCCTAGCATGATCGGCTATATCATTATCGTGCTAAATTTTAAACTGTGCCACCTGGTCCTTCCCGGAGCACAATTTTTGATGATGAGCTAAGCTTACGTCGATCTTCCTCATCATATCATTTCACCTTGAACAACAATCTTGGTTTGGAGTTTATGTCGTACCCTTGGTTCCAATAACCTTTCGCTTCACCATTCCTTTAACTTGATGTCATCGCCGACCATTTACATCTTCTTGAAATCCCTCGACAAATGTGCCGCGATCATCATCAACATTTTGAGCTCTTCCAAGATATCTATTGAATTCTTGATGAGAAATACCATCCTTGTCCCTCGGTAATTTGTGTTTTCATTGATTACTTCCTTGCCGTGTTTCCAACACAAACTTGTTTATATTCTGGCTGTACCTTGAGTTCCTGGCTATCCAGCTTATCTCATGTCCTACCTTGGAGTATTACCATCTTATGTACAAGAATGTTGTGAGAAATTTCACCACCTCTTAAGAAATTCTTGATACCAGTGATACATCTTGCCATCTACATTCATTTCTTGGTCCCCGTGTTGTTTCTAACCAGAATAATGACAAATGAATGTGATGTGTAAAATTCAAAACTTCTAGCAACCCTATTGCTTGTAAGTTAATGAAAGATAGTTTCATTCTTTGTGTATTGGTTATCGAATCACCATTCTAACATTGATCATGCTATCTAAGTCCATATTTCGGGTGCACCTTTCAAAAAATGTTTACACGTCAATGTTCTCCTCGGGCATACATCATTGTATCATTTAATTTGACAAATGTTATCTCCTTGTTCACATAACTGTGGAAATCCATCTTTTTTTTGGAATCTCGATGAGTTGTTTCCAAGTCCATCAGCCACCTCCTCATCCTCTCCTTCGTTTAATGATGAACTCTTGTTTCGAAACTCGCTTCCATAGTTCATTTCCTGAGGATCCTACAATGTCTTCTCGTCAATTTGTGTCGCACCTTTTCTTCTCAGGCATCCCAAGTCCGAGGTATCTGACCCCAATCAGATCTGAAACTCAGTCAGATATTATGGTTGGAACATTTTCCAAGAGTCATAACATTGGTCCTTATATGACCCAGTAAGGTGATGTCATGCCTAGCACACCTGGCCGGAGGACCTGTTGTTATAGTTTCCTTTTTAGCAAGGTTAACCATTCTTCCATGAGGAAATTGTAAGACTTATTCTATAAGTTGTTCCTGATGAATCCTTTGTGTATCCAAGTCCGACCTTTGCTTGATGAGCATGTCAATGCTATCTTGAAGAATGTATGTGGTACTACGATTTTTAACAAGAACATTTGAAGCCTAATGCTAAATGTTTCTTGCTCAATTATCCAAACACCATTATATGGGCAATGTCATGAAATTTCTCTCCCCTTACCTAAAGGGTTTTCTACATTATATCTTGTCACAGATATCATGCTCTGCTTGTCCTTGGGAAGGATATACCCCTGAAATATGTGTTTAAACACATTTTCCTTTCCATTGCTCTGTTTAATCTGATAATCATATTTTCCTTTCCATTGTTTGGTTTAACCTTTATTGTGATCTATACGATCTAACCAGTAATTTCTCCGGCTTATGTAAACACCTCGGTGTACAATTATGTCAGCAAGACCCTGTTACTATTACTGATGACATTCCGGTAGCCACCGATGGACGAGAACTTTGCCTATTGGTCCGCCTCATTCAACGAGCAGGAAAATGGTTCTCTTAGTCTCTCGCCCTTGGTATCGATGTTGTTGTCGACATAACTGATATGCTACCCTCCGACATGCCTTGCTATCATGACCGTGCAAGATGTCACCGCTCCTCCTACTTTTAACCCACATGGTGGGCCCATAACCCACAGTTCCACAGGATCAAAACCAGACTCTCCTGTACCCCTTGTTCCCAAGGTTGTTCCTCGCGTGTGGCCTTGTATGTAATTCACGAGCCACCTTCCGAGAGATCATCAATTCTGGTATCAAACATAATACTTGTTCCCCTTGCTTTGAACCCCTTTCACGCCCTGTTTCAGGCATCGAATGATTGCCTGCTGGCTCGAAACTTCCCATGATACCTCCTTACTTTGCTCTCGATATTTTCTTAACTTTCAATTCAAGAGTTACTTCCGCCACCTTCCCCGATTTCATCCACCAGATAAGCAACCTTCTAGAGGACCGCTCTTCCGATGTTACCCCTTGTCCTTTTGTAAGTACGATGAAGACCCCGGAGAAAGGATGAAGACTTCGTCAAGACGACCTAGACCAGAGAAATGAAGACATCAATGTAATGGATCGACCTCTTCGAGAAGGGCAACCAAGACTGAGAAGATCCGTTAGAATTTCGCACCCAATTCTTCCCCCTTACTCCACCTCTTAAATCTCGGGATGAGATTTCTTGTAGTGGAGGAGAATTGTGATGGCCAGATAATTAAGCTATAGTGAATCTCTATTAATGATGCCACGTCACCTCGGTTACTGTCGATAATCTTGTGTTAGTTCAAAACGATTCGAATTCAAATTTGAATTAAAGGCAAACAACAAAAGTTTTCAAACAATAAAACTAAAACGTTCAGATTGTGCCAAATATTGCATAGGTAATTATGGTGGAGAAATCACACTTTTATAAAATATTTAAATACTCTAAAATGAATAAAACAGCAGCATAACCCTAACCCCGTTGCCCCCACTTCACCCCACATCGCTCCTCCCCCCTCCCCTGATCCAGTTCTGGATCAGGGATAAACCCTGTCGACGCCAATGCCTCGCCAGCCATGGACATCGCCGCCGCCGCCTGGAGGACCCCTCTCATCAGATCTGCGCCCCCGTCAACCTCCACGCCGCTGGACGTCCCTGTCTCCTTCCCCGGCGGCCCACATCGAGCCTCACCGCCCGATCCCCCGCAGCGTTGGCGAGGCCAAACCCCCCGGCCTCCTCTCTCCCCTGTTCCAGCTCGCCCGTCGACCGCGCTCACACGTCCGCGCGCATGCACGCGGCATCGCTCGCATCACCTCCGCCTCCGCCTCTACGACCACGCAACCTCCGCCGCAACTTTATCCCGCAGCTCCTTGCTTTGGTTGTCGCCACACCACACGCCCTCGCCTACGTCTGGCGCCGTGCCTCCCCAGTGCCTCCTTGTTGTGACCTCCCCCATCGCCTGCCATTGCACGCCGGCCACCGCCATGCCCGTCGCGCTCGCCGCCCGCCCCACGCATGCACGCCCCTGCTCCCTGCACCCACGCCTATGCTGCCCGCCTCTATGTCTGCTACGTCGCATCCGGGCTTGCCAACCCCATGCGCACGCGCACGTGCCACCACACGCTCGCCATGGTCACCCCGTGCCTCCCGCCTCTGGCCCCGCACATTGCCCCTTTAGTGCGCCGCCTGCTCTGGCCGCGGCCACTGCCTTAGGCATCGGGTCGCGCGCTCGCCCCCTTCGCTCGCTGGCCGCAACGCCCGCTCGGGTGCCCAACCGGGTTCCACCCATTAACTCAGCGCCTGGTGCCCAGCGCCCGCACCCGTCTGCCCATGCGCCCGTTAAGGCCCCCTTCGCGTCAATGACCAGTGGGGCCCCTCCCCTGAGAACGTTAGTAAAAGCAGAAAAATAATAATTAAATTAATAAATTAACCTAATTAATTCTGCTTATTTAACCCTGACTACATGATTAGCTAATTAATTTTGTTTAGTTAAAACTGTGTCAATGACAAATGGGACCCATGTGTCAGTTGACCCAGTCAACGGTCAATGTTGACCGCAGATGTCATACTGACGTCATACTGATAGAGTAAACGTATTTTTGAATTAAATTAATCTGATAATTCCAAAAAAGAATTAAAACTTTAAAATTTAATGTAAAATAATCTGTAACTCGGATGAAAATACTTTGTACATGAAAGTTGCTTAGAACAACGAGACAAATTCAAATACGCAGTCCGTTTGTCTACCACACGTCCCTAGCATAGCGAACCTACAATCGCCCCTCTCCGATTCATCTTGCCCGAAAACATTGAACACCGGGAATACTTTCTCGGATATTTTCCCCCTTCGCCGATAGCTCCTTGTACCCCGTTAGGGCACACCTAGCACCGCTTATTGTCATTTCATGCATCGTCATGCATCTATTTGCATTGTATTCATTGTTTCTTCCCCCTCTTCTCTCGGGTAGACTTCAAGACTGACGTCACTGCTGCCCCGATCGACTATGGTGTTGACGACCCCTCCTTATCGACCGAGCTTCTAAGCAAGCGAACCCCCCTTGATCAACCAGATATCGCCTACTCTCTTCTCTCTTATTCTTGCATTGGGTTTGCTACTGTTGTTGATTCGATAGCTCCTATTCTGTTGCATAGCCTGTCATTGTTGCTACTGTTGTTACCTTTACCTGCAATCCTAAATGCTTAGTATAGGATGCTAGTATTTCATCAGTGGCCCTACATTGTTGTATGTCTGCCATGCTATAATATCGAGCCGTGATCACTCTTGAGGTGATCACGGGTATATACTATGTGTATTACAGATGATACATGTTGTGACTAAAGTCGGGTCGGCTCGTAGAGTACCCGCAAGTGATTCAGATATGGGGGCTGAAAGGACAGGTGGTTCCATCCAGGTAGTGGTGGACCTGGGTTCCCGACGGCCCCCGAGTGTTACTTTGAGGTGGAGCAACAGGGCAGGTTGTGACCACCTAGGAGACAGGTGGGCCTGGTCCATGCTCGGCATCCGTGGATACATCAAATAACACGCGTAACGAGATCTTGGTATTTGATCTGAGTTGGGTTGTTGGCCTTATATGCACTAACCGCCATCTGGGATAAGATATGGCAACCGGCATCGTAGTATCAGCCGAAGCCTCCTAGACGTCAGCTATGGAGCGGCGCGTGCCGGATTGGACTGGAATACCTTCTCTTGTATTAGGGGGCTAGATCTTCTTCCGGCCATGTACACATCATGCAGGAGTGCAACGGGCGATGGGCCCAAGACCCTTGTGCGTTTAGAATTTAGACCTGCGTGTTGACCTCTTTGTTGAGCCTAGGTAGGGCTGCAATGTGTTGATCTATCGAGGTCGGACATGATCCAGGAAAGTGTGCCTGGCCAAAGGGATCGAGCGTGTCGGGTAATGTGGCGCGCCCCTGCAGGGAAGATTGATCTATTCGAATAGCCGTGTCCATGGTAACAGGACGACCCAGAGCTGTACTTTGACCTTATGACAACTAGAACTAGATAGTTAATAAAACACACCCTTTCAAGTGCCAGATACAACCCGACGATCGCTCTCTCACAGGGCGACGAGGAGAGGATCGCCGGATAGGATTATGATATGCGATGATACTTTGTGAACTTACCAGCTACTCTCTTCTACATGCTTCAAGATGAAGACTACCAGAAGCGTAATCTTCAATAGTACTAGTTATCCCCCTCTTATTCTGGCATTCTGCAGTTCAGTCCACAGATACTATCCTTTCCATTGATACCAATGCATATGTAGTGTAGATCCTTGCTTGTGAGTACTTTGGATGAGTACTCACGGTTGCTTTGCTCCCTCTTTTCCCCCTTTCCATTCTTCCCAGACGTCGCAATCAGATGTTGGAGCCTAGGAGCTAGACGCCACCGTCAACGATGACCCCTACTACACTAAGGGTGCCTACTACTACGTGCAGGCCGCCGACGACCAGGAGTAGTTTGGGAGGATCCCACGCAGGAGGCCTATGCCTCTTTCGATTTGTATCCGAGTTTGTGCTCGACATCTTATGGCACCTTGTTTAACATATGTCTGTACTCAGATATTGTTGCTTCCACTGACTCTTGCGTTTTCGATCTTATGTATTCGAGCCCTCGAGGCCCCTGGCTTGTAATATGGAGCTTGTATTATTTTAATTTGTGTCTAGAGTTGTGTTGTGATATCTTCCCGTGAGTCCCTGATTTTGATCATACACATTTGCGTGTATGATTAGTGTACGGTCAAATCGGGGGCGTCACAGTCATGCGAGCTATGCTCTTACCAAAGAAGAGAAGGAAATCTTCTTTGAATGGCTGCTAAGTATGAAGGTCCCGTCTGGCTTCTCGTCGAATAAAAGGGAATAATAAATATGGCAGAGAAAAAGTTCCAAAACC
Source organism: Triticum aestivum (assembly GCF_018294505.1). Classification (NCBI taxonomy): domain Eukaryota; kingdom Viridiplantae; phylum Streptophyta; class Magnoliopsida; order Poales; family Poaceae; genus Triticum; species Triticum aestivum. Next base: position 385,184,899 of record NC_057801.1, read on the forward strand.
TAAAGTCTCGTGATTGCCACATGATTATGACGCAATTGCTTCCGGTTGCATTGAGGGGGCTTCTATCGGAAAACGTGTGATTAGCCATTGTGAAGCCATGTGCAGTCCTGAATGTAATCTCTCAGAAGGTAATCGATCCAGAAATCCTACCAAGGTTACAGAATCATTTGGAGCAATGTCTTGTCAGTTTTGAGTTGGTGTTTCCACCATCCTTCTTCAATATCATGACGCGCGTCGTAGTTCACCTAGTCAACGAGATTGCCATTCTGTGTCATATATTTCTACACATTATGTTCCCCTTTGAGAGGTTCATGGGAGTCTTAAATAAATATGTTCATAACCGTGCTACGCCAGAAGGAAGCATCTCCAAGGGCCATGAAACTGAGGAGGCCATTGAGTTTAATGTTGACTTTATTCCTGACCTTAAGCCGATTGGTGTTCATGAATCACGGCATGAGGGCAGACTGGGTGGAAAAGGCATGCTAGGAAATGACCAAGTAATATGTATGGACGGGCATTCTTGGGTGCAAGCACACTACACATTTCTACAAAATTCTGCTTTTGTGGCTCCATATATCGAGGAACATAAGAATATTCTACGCTCCAAACACCCGGAGCAGTCTGATGATTGGATTACATGTGAACACATAGGGACTTTCTGTGGTTGGTTGCAGACACGTCTCATGCATGACAACACTGTTGCAGATGGGCTGTACTTTCTGGCCAAGTTACCATCTTCGAGTATATTGACTTTCAAAGGGTATGAGATAAATGGAAATACATTTTACATGATCGCCCGAGACAAAAAGAGCACCAACCAAAACAGTGGTGTCCGCTTTGATGCAGCAAACACCAATAGGCTAAAGGACACATATTATGGTTACATAAAGGAGATATGGGAACTTGACTATGGACGTGAATTGAAGGTCCCTTTGTTTCGGTGCAAATGGGTCAATCTGACAGGAGGCAAGGTAAATGAAGACCCGCGGTACGAAATGACAAGAGTGGATCACAACAATCTTGGGTACGAACACAAACCATTCGTCCTAGCCAATGATGTGCAGGTTTTCTATGTGAAGGACATGTCTACCAAGCTGAGAAAAAGATAAGATAAGGAAGCGAATACATCATAAGATGAGCCAAAGCGCCATACAGTTCTTTTAGGGAAAAGAAACATCGTGGGAGTGGAGGACAAGATAGACATGTCAGAAGATTATGAAAAGTTTCATGAAATTGCTCCCTTCACAGTGAACACTGACCCAAGCATCCTGTTAAATGATGAAGATTGTCCATGGTTACGGCACAAAGGACACACGCGAAGAAAATGTTTTATACCCCAAGACCCCACTCTAGGATGTGACCGGCTTCACCGTCATACTTTCTTCTCTAGTGAGTATCCGGACTTATCTGGAAAGTCCCACTTCGGACAAACCAGAGGGAATCTTGGTAATAGTTAGGGTATATATGTGTTTTGGCATTTGAAACGCGAAGAAATATTATGTCCAAACAAAATATTGCATGCATTATGTAGGACTTCATTTGCTATTTTTTGAGCTAAATGACCATGAAATTGAAAGTCACTACAAAGGAACTCTGGAAAGGTTGAAAGTTGGCATGGTATCATCATTTCACCCACATAGCATGTGCTAAAAAGTTGAGAGGGTTACGACAAAAACTAGATGCACTTCGTGTACAAAATGGACAATCTCTTTTGAAGTATCAAGGTTTCGGACGAAAACTCATCTGTTACAAAGGCATTTCATTTTTTAAACTTATTTCAACTCCAGAATTTTTATGCGTTCAACATGCACCATTCAAAGTCACATCATCAATTTTCAACCCTTTCTGACTTCATTTGCTATTTTTCATGCATTTACTGATTTTAGCTAACTGACCCTAAAATTGAAAAGCACTACAAATGAACTCTGAAAAGGTTGAAAGGTGGCATGGTATCATCATTTCACCCACATAGAATGTGCTAAAATGTTGAGAGGGTTATGACAAAAACTGGATGCACTTCGTGTACAAAATGGACAATCTCTTTCGAAGTATCAGGGTTTTGGACGAAAACTCATCTATTACAAAGGCATTTCGTTTTTTAAACTTATTTCAACTCTAGACTTTTTGTGCGTTCAACGTGCACCATTCAAAGCCACATCATCAATTTTCAATCCTTTCCGACTTTATTTGCTATTTTTTATGCATTTACTGATTTTTTTAGCTAAATGACCCTGAAACTAAAAAGCACTACAAATGAACTCTGAAAAGATTGAAAGTTGGCATGGTATCATCATTTCACCCACATAGAATGTGCTAAAAATTTGAGAGGGTTACGACAAAAACTGGATGCACTTCGTGTACAAAATGGACAATCACTTTTGAAGTATTAGGGTTTCGGACGAAAACTCATCTGTTACAAAGGCATTTCATTTTTCTTAAACTTATTTCAACTCCAAATTTTTTGTGCGTTCAACATCCACCATTCAAAGCCATATCATCAAATTTCAACTCTTTCTAACTTCATTTGCTATTTTTCATGCATTTACTAATTTTTTAGCTATAAAACAAAAAGAGCTAAACAAAATCTGTTTTTGATTAAAACACCCATTTAAAACAGCCTAAAAATTACCAAATCGAATATAATGATAAGACACACTAATATTAAACAGCAGGAAAAAGAATCACTCAAAAATCTATTTTAAAGTAAAGTTATTCACAAACTAGTGATTCACACAAATTTCAAAGAATACAAATTTAAACTATTCAAGTTTGAAAACTACTGGCACTACAAAAAGTTTATAATTTTTGTGACCTAAAGCAAAAAAGATTCACTCAAAAACTCTGAATACTTGGCTGTAAGTAGAAAAAAAGAAAATAAATAAAGCAAAAAACAAGAAAAAACTGGAAAATAAATAAATTAAAAAATGCCCGCCTACTGGGCCGCCATGTCGTGCATATGCCTAGAAAACCAACTACTAGTTGGGCCAAGATGCAGGCCCGCAGGATAGGTAGGCGCCACAGGGCCGTGACAGATTCGTTTGGCCACACAAGCCTGCTTTAGAGAGGAGCTCGACACAGAAGCCGCGACGGGGCTTATAAACCGTTACGAGCTCCTGGCAACTAGCGAGGTGGGACTAAACTTCCACCGCACCAGGAACAGGCCTTTAGTCCCGGTTGGTGGCTCCAACCGCGACTAAAG
>NC_057801.1:385188520-385213225 GCF_018294505.1 Triticum aestivum
GACACTTTGCAAATTTACAAACACACCATCAGTTTGCACCAACAACGCCAAAGACCTCGACGCTGCCAGGCTACCGGATCGGAGCTTGCCACCGCCCCCGAGACCGTCCTCGTCGTCGCCTCCCCCGGCACCGGCCACCCACTCCTTCTCTCCAAGCCCTGACGCCGGCTGCTCGCGCCTCCTTCCCGATCCTGACGCCACCGACCGCGCCCACCCTCATCATCGCCGCACCCAACGGCGGTCACCCGCACCTCCTTCCTGATCCCGACGGCGCCCACCCTCCTCCCCGAGCCCCGGCGCCGCCTGCGCCTCCTCCCCGCCTCCGGCATACCTTCGCCCCGACGAACCCGGTCGGTGAGCTTATATGTTGTTCATCTTTTTTCATAGATTGTTTTCATTTTTCAGTACATGTTGTAGATGCTTATTAGTACGTATATGTATGTATGTATACAATGTATGCTTAATTAGTATATGTATGTATGTATACAATATATGTATGTATGTATACAATTTGCATAGATTGTTTTTTCACTAGCTAGTTTTTTTTCTTCTGTTTTTCAATTTTTTATACTTTTAATGTTGTCTCATGTAAAGAAGTTGCATAGGAAAAAGTTGACCATATGCATATATAGTATAGAAAAAAATTTGCATAGAAAAAAGTTGCATAGAAAACATTGAGGAATATTGACCAAGCATAGAAAAAAGTTGACCATATATTAAAAATAGTTTAATGTTAATATATTAATGTTGTATTTGCAAAAGTTTGTCGTGCATTGCAAAATCAAGTGAACAAGAATTACAAAAATCATAATCAAACAAAATTAGTACTATGTCATGTTAAAATCCATCGAAATGTAAAATATCACTGAAGAACAAAAAAAGAAACTAGCTGCCCATTTGCTATAATTTTTTTTGGACTTTGGAACCCCTTTGATATTGCTTTTAAGATATACTAACCATACTCTTTGGCCAGGCCGGAATGCATCCCTCCTCGTCTTAAAAGATTTGCAGCCCGGTAAGTCGGAGAAAACAAATAGGCCTAGCTTGGGTATTCTTCAAAAAGAAATAGTGGGTTACCTATTTTCCCAAAGAAAAAACTGCTGGGCTGGTCATGTTGTTAGGTGGGCCACAGAGTCCGCACAACCCAGTTCATAACCTGCTCCTCTGAACAAATCCTCAAAAAAAGGTTGTGCAATTCTGTCGTTAATTGACTATATGTTGATAATGATGTGGGTCCCAGATATCAGCAGGGTGGATTAGAGTAAAAAATGAGGGGTGCATCTAAGTAGTAAAAGAGGTGCTTGCTTGTGTTCGGGAGTGGACCTGGTGGGTCCGTACTGTCATACTCACAACTACAGTCCTCTCCCGATTCACTATGTTGACAGAGCCGGACGGTGGCGCCGCGGTGAGTGCACCAAGGCGGAGGATAAAGTGTTATCGCCAATGCATTGGGCTGGGTTGGACATTCTTGTCAAAAAATAAAATGGACCGGAACTGTTTACGACGTTGAGTTCGATTTGCATGGGTCCGCTGGTTGCAGGAAGAAATGGTGGGAGAAAGAAGACTGGTCAATATCTTTGCCTAAGAATAATATCGACTGAAAGTAACGACACTATCATAGGAAATAATATCCTCCTGTTAAAATTTGACTTTTCAAATCATGAATTTAAAGAACTCGTGCATGACCATTTAGCTTTATTTAATTATTTACTTATTTATGTTTATGGGATCATGAGCATGTACCTGGGCTGGATTTATGTGAGAGCCTCCCTTCCAGTTAATTATGGGTTCCTCTATTGGGCCTTCATTAGTGGGCTGCATGTTATCGACAAGTGGAAAATGTGTTCCATACCAGAAATAGTGTGCGCTACATACGATACGGGGCACTAAAGGACCGGACCGTGCAACGACTTCCAAAAAATTGTGTTTGTCGTTCTAACAACACATTTATTCAACCAACAGACAAAATATACTACTGATTGTACATTGAAAATAGCAGCAACAGCAACCAGGGTTGGGGGTGCAACCGAAGCAGTAAGCAGGCCAGACGAGTAAAGACGCAGCTCTCCCTTCCAAACCAAACATCAGCCATCATTACAAAAGGGCTACCAAAAAAGAACAACTGTATGCATCAAACTAAATAAAGATCCTACTACACCAAGTGTATGCATCTAACTAACTGGCTTAGTTAGACGTTACTATTTATTAAGCTATGGAGATTAGCTGACGGCTTGAACCAGATGGGTGCCTGACGGGGGAAACTCCAGCCAGCAGGTCGAAGTCTGATACTTGCGACCCTCTCTCCTACTTTGGTATGCAGAGCGTAGCGGCACATATCAGGGTATGGTGCATGCAGAGCCTCGCGGTACGATGTGTACACACCATTTTGCCTGATGAATGAAATCGTGTTGCCATCATGATCCTTGATGTCCGTTCTCTCCTGGTTAATCGGATAATTCAGTCCAAGAAATAGAGAGTGTGTACCAAGGCTACTTACCAGCCTCTAGCCAAAAATTCCTGAAGGCCTAGAGAAGCTGGGATCCTTCTCAAAGACCTAGCAGTGACTGTGATTGTATTCCGCGAAACAACACGTCCGATACGTGCGAACGATCAGCAATTGTTCGCCATCATCTGATCGAGCCAGGAACCACCTATAACTGCCATGGTGCTTTTCTTTGAAAGGTTCTGGGATTAGGAAGGGTAGGAACACCAGGTGGCCTACAACATCATATCAAGTTCGAGTCAAATAAAAAAGGGCTCTTACTGTAGTCAATCTTAAGAACAGCATGTTATGAGCATGAATATTTTTTCAGTAAATGTTGATAGTAATATAAGCAAGCCATCATGGTATCATAGGAAAGTAACATACTGCTGTAACAGCCATTTGTAGCGATGACTGGAGTAGGCCAGCAATACGTCCAACCATAGAAGGAGTCGACAGCGTAAATGAAGCCCTTGTGTTCAATGGCATCAGAGAACCATGGAGGATGTATGATCCTGCGATGGACGTCCAGATTTATCCACTTACCGTAGTGACCTGTCAGATAGGCGAGACCACGGTTGAAGAACGCAATTAGCCTGAAGTCTTTATAATTTGCAGATCTTGTGGGCACTTGGTAGATTACAACCTTGAGCAAATCAAACTTGGTATATCTTGGCTACTGTAAGATTCTGAGTATTCTGGGCCGTGGTGCCAAAGAAGTGCAGTGTTAATGGAAGGAAGGGGGACCAATCGCCGGGTGTAGACCTCCACGAGCATCCAGCTGCCGCGACCATCGACAAGCACCATCCAAGACGTGTTCATCCCGACCCAGTACATACCGTTAATGTAGTTGAGGGTGATGGCATCAGATCGCAGTCAAGTGGGTTGATGCTCGCCACCCTATGATTGCTATGCTGTGTCACACGCCATTTCTGATGATCAGGCGGCATCAGCAAGCAAGGAGCTGGCTTGAAAAGCTCGGGCCTAAGGGCTTTGAGTAAACGGTATAGCCCTGACGAGCACGCGGCTGATACCTCTCCAACGTATCTATAACTTTTGATTGTTCCATGCTATTATATTATCCGTTTTGGATGTTTATGGGCTTTACTTTACACTTTTATATCATTTTTGGGACTAACCTACTAACCGGAGGCCCAGCCTGAATTGCTGTTTTTTTGCCTATTTCAGTGTTTCGAAGGAAAGGAATATCAAACGGAGTCCAAACGGAATGAAACCTTTGGGAGCGTGATTTTTGGAACAAACGTGATCCAGAGGACTTGGAGTGGACGTCAAGCAACAGAGGAGGTGGCCACGAGGGTGCCCGGCATGCCCCTAGGGGTGGGCGCGCCCCCACCCTCGTGGGCCCCTCGAGCGTCCACCGACCTATTTCTTCCTCCTATATATACCCATGTACCCCGAAAACATCTGGGAGCACCACGAAAAACTATTTCCACTACCACAACCTTTTGTATCCGCGAGATCCCATCTTGGAGCCTTCGCTGGCGCTTCGCTGGAGGGGTAATCGACCATGGAGGGCCTCTACATCATCTCCAAGGCCTCTCCTATGAGTTGTGAGTAGTTTACCATAGACCTTCGGGTCCATAGTTATTAGCTAGATGACTTCTTCTCTCTCTTTGAATCTCAATACAAAGTTCTCCTTGATCTTCTTGGAGATCTATTCGATGTAACTCTTTTTGCAGTGTGTTTGTCGAGATCCGATGAATTGTGGGTTTATGATCAAGTTTATTTGTGAGAAATATTTGAATCTCCTGTAAATTATTTTATGTGTGATTAAGTTATCTTCGCAAGTCTCTTCGAATTATCAGTTTGGTTTGGCCTACTAGATTGATCTTTCTTGCAATGGGAGAAGTGCTTAGCTTTGGGTTCAATCTTGCGGTGTCCTTTCCCAGTGACAGCAGGGGCAGCAAGGCACGTATTGTATTGTTGCCATCGAGGATAAAAAAGATGGGGTTTATATCATTTGCATGAGTTTATCCCTCTACATCATGTCATCTTTCTTAATGCGTTACTCTGTTCTTCATGAACTTAATACTCTAGATGCAGGCAGGAGTCGGTCGATGCGTGGAGTAATAGTAGTAGATGCAGGCAGGAGTCGGTCTACTTGTCACGGACGTGATACCTATATACATGATCATGCCTAGATAATCTCATAACTATGCGCTTTTCTATCAATTTCTCGACAGTAATTTATTCACCCACTGCAATACTTATGCTATCTTGAGTGAAGCCACTAGTGAAACCTATGGCCCCCAGGTCTATCTTTTATCATATAAGTTTTCCATCTACTTTTATTTGCATATTTTACTTTCCAATCTATATCATAAAAATACCAAAAATATTTATACCTATCATATTATCTCTATCAGATCTCACTTTCGCAAGTGGCCATGAAGGGATTGACAACCCCTTTATTACATTGGTTGCGAGGTTCTTGTTTGTTTGTGTAGGTATGTGGGACTTTTGAGGAGCCTCCTACTGGATTGATACCTTGGTTCCCAAAAACCGAGGGAAATACTTACGCTACTTTGCTGCATCACCCTTTCCTCTTCAAGGAAAACCAACGCAAGCTCAAGACGTTGCAACGGCGAGCGGCATGGTACTGAGATTATCCACACGCTAAACAATGAGCTTGATTACCTCTGCAGGGAGCGAATTCCAGCCACTCTTTCGGCGGACGTTGCTCGGTTCTGCATTGTTAGTGCTTGGGTTTCAGAAGAGGGGGGAGGCGCCTTAGCGGGGATGGAAGAAGATTGGACGATTATGTGTAGACAAAGATGAAGAAGCGAACATGTGATGTAGGAAGTGGACATGCGATGATGATACAACACACCGCTTGACTTACGAGACACATACCAGCCGCGTAGGGTCATATCGATGCCAAACAACTTGCTTGAGTGATCACAGTACTAGTACTCCCTATAGTACCTACTACTATGCCCTAGTTTGCATATAGAGTAGTGGAGTAGGACTCTGCTCTACTACTAGCACTGGAGGAGTAGTATATTCTAATCTAAAATAGTTACAAACTTCAATGCCCGAGCGTGGAACGACTACGAACCGCCATCGATGCTAACTCCAATCCCTAGCAAACGTTCGCTGGGAGACATGGCAGTTGCAAATGCCCGCGACGCAGTTATAGTACGTGTCTACGGGTGGCGGTTTTGTCAAATACTATGGCTTAAAAACAGGCCACCGCTAGATGGAAATTTGACGGTTACGTGGGATTCGCCAGGATTGAGCTCGTGGCGAACAATCGCCAGATATCATTACTCAAAAAAGGTTAAAACACCCGGGGCTATTACTTGCATTGGCTGACCACTAACAATGATATCTCGAGAATTTTATCGAAAAAATGGTATCTCGAGAATTTGATTGAAAAAATGATATCTCGAGAAAGATGAGAGATAAGGTGAGGAGGAGTGGGGCGTGGTGGTGACTGGTGGTCGGACTGGGCGGAGGCATGGGGATGGACGGCACCTGTAGCGGCCACCATGCCAGATTGTTCCAGAGACTTCCTTTTTAAACTGCTCAAGAATGAGGTTGTGGGAGATAAGGATGAACGAGGCAAGGCCTTATCTGTAAATGTGGAGAGATGTGCGGGTATCTTTTGTAAAATTTTCATAGTTTTCTTTCTATCTGTTAGATATAGATCGGGCGGTCTATATTACAAGATGGAAGGCACACCATCATCACCAACTCGGCCCCTGGTACTCCTAGTAGTAGTACTCAAGTTGGAATTCCAATTGCACGACACAACTTGTTAGGCAAAAAATTTGATACAGGGTGTAGGAAGCGGTTTGGGAATTTGCATGCCTTCCCAACCAGTGAGATACTCCGTAAAAAGTACGATAGAGAAATAACCACAGAGAATTAAGCTAAAAGTAAACAATCAAACGGGCATTTCTGCATTTGTTTTGCATTGAATCGTTTCACAAGCTTTACTAGTGCTATTTTTCTACTTTTACAAAAACTACATCGTAATGTTAAAACGTGCATTTGCACGTACATAAGTAATAGTAGTAGCACAGTCTGCAAGCATATATATAGAGAGAGAGACGTGTAGTTCGATACTATAAAGTAAAGTTTGTGCTATATGCACATACTTACAAAATGCGTACGGATGCACAAGGTCTCCAAACTTTTCCTTTTACATACTTAATTAAGGACGCTAATAATTCTCGAGCGTTTGGGATTAATCATTTGCGTCCCAAAAGTAATGAGATCACCTTATGAAACTAAATTATATTCCTAATAAAAGCCATGACGCTCGCAGGAGCGCTTCTAGCGTGCCACGAGTGCCCTCGTTTCCCAGCGCGCCGACACAACGCCTCTTCCTCAGCCTCGCAACTTGTGAGGTGCTGATTGGCGGCTTGCCGGCGGGCAAGCGCGATCTCATCGGTGTGGTGATCCGGCGCCAACAAGTACTCCTCCTTGCTGGAAGCGTGCACCCGGTCCATGTACCGCCAAGCGTAGATGAGGCGCTTGGGCCCGACTGCACTCAGGGCTTTAGCATGGGCATCCTCCGTCACCCTCATGGCCCTCGCACGAGCCTTCTGCCAAAGAGCGAATTGCCTAACTCTCTCGGACACAACATAGGCCTGCCAGGCAGCATGCCTCGCGGCGCACTTCTCTTCCTTGGCCTTCTTCTCCGCCTCTATTCTGGCGCACTCTACTGGAGGCAAAGCCTCCCACAAGGCGACATCCATTTATTTACAAAGCTCCTCAAGGCTGGGGGGGGCTCGGCGGGCGGTGTGGCATTCTCTTAATAGCGGGGAGCCGATGCGTCCTCCGACGCGCGTGCTGGCGAGACTGGGAACGCCGACGCGTCCTCCTCGACTAGTGGCGGCGAGGAACAAAACGGCGACGTGTGACCATCCGCGCGGTGCAGCAAAGGGCTCCTAGGGCTTGGGAGGGGCGATGCCATGGTGGTCGACATGAGAGGGAGGGGAGGAGATAGCGATGAACGTGAGCGTTCTTCCGAATGCCGTGGGAGGCGCAGTATTTATAGCGAGCAATGGCACACCTACGTAAGATATGGACTGAGCTTCACTAACTTAACTGCAGGTGCATTTGTGTCACTGACATGTGGGCCAGATGCCTATTGGTCCCACATGTCAATGACCCAATGCACCTGCAGTTGAGTAACTGAAGTAGTGTCTCGTAAGATATGTTGCGTGATTAACGTAGCATCTACATGGGCATATTTGTTGGAGTAAATTACGGGGGATGGAAGGGGTGGAAATATTGTTGGTCACAACGGATTGGACGAGCCCGGGGGGAGGAGAGTCATGCATGCGGATTTTTTCCACACGGGGTGGAGTGGTGGGACTGCCGGAGGGAGAAGGAGAGTCAAGCAGGCGTTCTGATTTCAAGGTGCACTAAATTATTGCATGCGATGATTAAGGCTGGCCATAGTGGTGGTAATGTGGTAGTATCTGGTATCATGCACACGGGAATAGCAAACATGTTGATGTGGCAAAGAATTCAAGAAGAGAGGGGGGTTAGAGTAACAGATCTATATAGGTCGTCCGATCTATATCTAACGGATAGGAAGGAAACTATGACAATTTACCCGCACTCCTCTCCACATTTGCAGATGAGGCCTTCCCTCATTCATCCTTTTCTCCCACAAGATCTTGATGTTCCGTGCAATGCACGAGCATCTTGCTAGTGCATGTAAAAATCTTTGTCATTTACTAGTGTTCATGCATGCATGCAATGCAATAATGCATTGGTAAACACATTTTTTGTGAAGAACGAGAGCATTAATTGAGTACTTTTACAGACTACAAAAATCATTCCACCGCCTCTATCTTGGTAAGAGTAGGTGAAATTTTTGAATCGAGCCCTTTAAACTAGAAGGGAGATAGGAGTACTCTAACAGCTAACCTTGTTATGATGACTAGATAGGACAAGGCACACACCTTGGCGGAGCAACTAGTCTGTATTGTGCATATAAGTTTTGTCTGAAGTCAATGTACCTCTACTTTGACCAAACTTATAAAAAATGTACCAACATTCACAATGTCAAATCAATATTTTTATACTCATTATAAAACGTAGTTTCATAAAATATATATTTGGTATTGTAGATATTGATATTTTTAGTATAAATTTGGTCAAAAACTTTGCAAACTTTGACTTGACACAAATCTTACGCGGAGTAAAAAGGACCAGAGGGAGTATCATGCATGCAGATAGGCAAAAAAATTGCTCATTTATAGCCATTTGAAGTCTCAAAGGGCGCGACCGCGCGAGGGAGGCGAAGGTCGTGGGAGGCGTGACGGTTGACGAAATTAAGTGAAGTTACATCCATGCGTCGGTATGGCGTGCGGACACGCAGAAGCTATACCGTCAGGCCTACGATATGGGTCTAGTAGACATGACATCTAGTGGGTCCCACTTAGTACTCGAGAACTCTTTGGGGGCATGCAGCCGATTTTCCACCGGGCAAGCCAACAACCCCACGCCATTCGCATACCCTACTCGTTCCCGTCTTCTACTTTACAACAGTTTGCTCCCAGTCGTCTCATCCTTTCACATTACACAGTTCAACTGCTCCTAATCCGCCTCCAAAATCCATGGCCTCCCAAATCTCCATGATCGCCGCTGAGTACCAGGTTAGAGCCATGATGATTTCATCGTCATCTACACCCGTAGATCCGCGACGGTGTAAGCATGCCTTGCTCGCTTCCTACACATGTTCAAAAGTTCAAAGGATGAGTGGGTCGCTGGGCTAGATGTGGAGTACACCACAGTCCTGGAAAGCAAGAAGATTCTAAAGGAGGCAGAGAAGAAGAAGCCCCCTGTAATCTAGGTTTGCATACATAACGTGTGCCTGGTCTACCACATATGCCATGCCGGAGTTGAGTGCCAGGATTTTAAGAACCTCCTCAAGGACGAAAGACTGAAGTTCGTTAGTGTAGACTTTAGGAACGACAAGCGTGTCCTGGGTCGGATAGGCCTCATTGTAGGCCAGCCCTTCGATCTCCAAAAGGCAAGCCTGGTGCCCTCCTCTCAGCCTTCAATGCTGACCCTGGCATCAGCCATGATTGATCCTTCGTATGCTCAACTGAAGAAACCACACCACGAGTTTCATCATGCATAGGAGTCAAAGACAATAGATGAAGATCACATCCTGTACGCAACAATGGATGCCTACATTTGTTTAAATATCTACAAGGGTTGGATGAAGAAGCAGAGCCTAGTGTCTGGTTCAAGCAAAGAAGCGTCGGTGAAGAGGAAGAGGAAGAGGGACGAGGACGAAGTCGAGGACGTGGACTCAGACTCCGAGTAAGGTGGCAGTGCCGTCGCACATGATGGTTCTACTGCAGTGTCAAGCGGACTAGTTGCTTAGTTTTATTTTAGGGGTGTGTTGTCCTGAGCCCCCAGCAGAACTATGTTTATGTTCTTTCTCGTTACTTGAACTCTTTAGTACATACAATAGTACTAGTATGTATTACTACTGTTCTTCTTGTAGTTGGTACTACTGCTCGTATCTTCGTGTTCCTACTGTACTTACTACGTATGTACTAGTAGTATAATTTGGGACAGACGATTTGTGAAAGAAGTTCGACGGAGCGAAGGAAGAAGACGGCAGAGAAGCTACCCTAGTATCTATATTAGGGTGGCACGGTGCCCATGATCTATCTTATGAGTGTTGGGTGTGGAATGCAGTTCGCTGGAAAAAATGGACCGTGCCCGGGGTTAAACGGATGGAGGGGGTGGGGCGAGCATGGCGGTTGCAGGCGGTTCAGGGGAGGGCGGGGCGGTGACGGCAGGCGGTTAGGCATGTGGTCGGCTGGCGGCTCGATGCCTAAGAGAGAAAATGAACAGTGCATCAATTTCGGAGGTTGAAGAAGCCCTTCTTACCATCCATGTTGCATCCAATGGCTCACAAGAGTTGACTGACCCAAATTGGTCCTTCAGATTGCAGGATCCATGTGGCATTCAAGGTCTCGAAGGTAGATTCCGCGTCCGTACTCTGTTTGCGGGCTCGGTGCGGGCACAAGCGGCTTTCGCCGCGACAGCCACCATGCGCGCCTCCTCTGCGCGGGCAGAGACGACAATGACATGCTAGCTCCTCCTCGCCGGCATGCTGGAGCACGCGCTCGTCCTCCTCTTTGCACGCTGCATGCATAGACGCGACTCCACCAACTGCTCACGTGCTTGGCAGCGCGGCGGCATCGCGAGGAGGGACTGCAGACGACGTGAGTGGGCGAGCCTTCGGCTTCATGGCATAGGGATGGCAGCGACATGGCGGGATGGGCAAGAATGGTTGGCCGGAGCAGGAATGCACTGGCATGCGCAACAATGGTGGCGGTATATTGATAAGTGCGCGTATGGGAGCTTAGTTTAGATTTATATAGGGTTGGTCAAACTTAAAATAACACCGTACTAGTACACGTAAGCATTAATCTGAGGCAGCGCTTATATTAGTTACCATAGCAACGATACAGAATCCTATGCAAGCGCGCGTACTGCGGCCGTGCGGTCGATCGAATGGTGTGTCACCTTGTCACGCTCGAAGGACATCCACCAAACCTTTTTGTGTGGGTGAAAACAATCCTCGAATATTACTCAACTTTTTTTTCCTGGAAAAGTTCTTCACGCTACAATATTTCCATATATTTGAATTTAGCTTCGGTTCGTGTTTATTTGGATTTGGCTGTTTTAGGTGCGCCCTAGTTTTTCTTAATACTGATTTTGTGTGTGTGTGAGTGAGACAGAACGTGTGTATGTGTCCATATGTGTGTTGTGGCGGAAGGGCAATGTGGAGACGGTGCGTGTGATAGAGGCATAGAGAGGTGTGAATGTGCAAATGATCATGCATGAGTGAGACATAGAGAGATGCCCATACGTTGTGTATACATGAGAGAACGGTCTTCTATTTGTACTTGTGTGTGTGTGTAGTAGAGAGAGAGGAGCATCCGTAACAGAACAACCATCTCTCTCGATTCGTCCGTCCCTTGCACGATCGCATGTAACACATGCATCAACGCACACATTTTGACAACCTCACCCGACCTCTGCCCACCTCAAGGCCCGCACATCGCTCTCTATCTCACACACATAATCTCTTCGTGAAAACCCTATTTAGCATGTAGCTTTCCGTCACATACACAAACATTCTCTCCATAGGTTTGATTTCTCTCAATATCTCTCTCTCTCTCTCTCTCTCTCTCTCACACACACACACACACACACACACACACACACACTGCACACACACTCCCCCCTCCCCCGAGCACACAATTCATCCCCATCCAAGGTTATATGGTGACCACTCTCGTTTGTGCTTCTCTACACCCCAGCTGCACACCACCTCAATCTTCAAAGAGGGCAACGAGAAGATCGAAGACGGCGACCACACTGCACTAGAGAATGCGGGGCCATTTGGAAGAAGGATGATGTGATGACAGCTGACTGACTCCTCCCCACCTCTCTCTCGCACAAAATAACCAATCCCTCTCTCTCCCGCACAAAATTATCAATCCCTCAACCCACGAGATCGTTCCCCTCTCGTCCATGTTTTTCCAGCTCTCTCATCAAACCTGCTGTCTCTTCTCCTTCCATGTGTACAAAATCCGGATGCACACGCATCTCACGTATATTACATGTCTCCATCTTTCTCACAGACCAAACTTCTTCCTCTCTCTCTCTCTCTCTATCTCTCATTAGGTTTGTCTCCTACTCTCTCGCCCACATACATACAATCTTTCCTGCCTTATCTGCTCCATCTTCACAAGCTCTCTCTACACATTTCATTCACACATTGGGATGTGTTCAAAAAGTTGCTTTTATAGTGGATGATGTAGAGTTATGGTTGGGTTTCTTGCATCCTACAAAGTAATAACTATGAAATGCATTTAGATTTTCATTTGACTGGGATTATGTGAGTTTGAGGATATTGTGAAGTACTATAGACCTCGTATACATCTTGGAATTCAACAATGATTCTAACTATTGAATTGTATAGACCATTACATTCAAAGTCAGTAGCCTAATATATTTATTTCATGATTACAACAAATGATTAATTCACTACAAACTAAGAAAACAAATGTGTACTCCCTCTGTTTTTATTAAAGTTGGCGTATTAGCATTGGTCAAAGTCAAGTTTTGTAAACTCTCATAAAGTTTATAACAAAAAATATTAACATATACAATAACAAATAAATACCATTAGATTAATTATTGAATGTACTTTCACATCATACATATTTGTTATGGTAAATGATTATATTTTTCTATAAACTTGGTCAAACTTTAGGAAGTTTGATTTCAGTCAAACCTAATATGAGAGTTAATAAAAACGGAGGGAGTACTAGTATTTACCAGTACTACGAACTACTAGTACTACTCGCTAGTTGCTTAGCCCAATCACCTAACACGCCACATGAGGAGTTCAGTGTCACAAAATTTTGAGGTCGGCGGGAAAATCTCCCGCGACCCTGATTCGAGCAGTGTGAAGTTAGCATCATACCCTTTAGAACAGGCCTACGGATGACACTTGGTAAGGGGCTATTTTTGTAACTTCAGATTCACCCTACCCAGCCAACCCCACCCCGGCACCCATGGTAGTACACCTGAATACTCCCCATTTTCTATCCCCACCGCAAAATAGACTTCTCCATGGCACTGCAGACTTTGTGCTCCTCCCCTTCTACATCGGCGCACTCGTCCACCGCAGCGCATCTGCCTCATCGATGATGTCGTATGCCGCACTGGAGCCGGTCCACCATCGTCGTCTTACACGGAGCCTCTTCCCTGGCACCGTCTTCCATGGTCTCGGATCTGCTTCCCGGAAGCTGACGCCAAGCATAGAAGCACCACCGTCGTGGACAATGAACTGACTCCAGTTGCCGACCATGATGCACAAAGGCCGCTGCGACCATCGTACTCCTCCTTGATTGGTAATATGTGTATTGAATCTCTTAGCATTACATGTGCAGTTCCAATTTTGTTCATACCTACCCTTCAAATTTCCTGGTTGCTATTGTTCCCGTAAAAGTAATTGGTTATACTAGCTTGCATTGTCCATCAGAATATCACCTTGTAATTGTCAGTCGCTCCTGTTTGCGTTGTGCTTGGGTAGGTTCTTCATCTGCAACCAGTAGTGTGGCAAATGATGGAAAGTTTTTTAGAACTAGCAAGATGCCAATGCGTTGCACGGAACATCAAGATGCACTTGAGTAGTTTATCTTGTGGGAGAAAAGGATGAATGAGGGAAGGCCTTATTTGCAAATGTTGAGAGGGGTGTGGGTATCTTTTTGCAAAGTTGCCATAGTTTCCTTCCTATCCGTCGGATATAAATCGGGTGGCCTATATTGCAGGATGGCAGGCACACCATCGTCACCAACTCAGTTTTTTTATAAGAGTAGAGATAAATATAAATATAACATAAATATAAGAGTAGAGAAGAGAGTAGAGATAGCAGGGACGTCAGGAAAGGATCGCACAAGCGTGGGAAAAAGCAGCCGGGCGCGCGCTAGTTTTGGCGTGCGACGTCCGGCGCGCTTTATAAAATCCAACGCCCTCCCACCGCTCTGTGCCTCGCCAGCGCTCTATGCCTCGCCACAGCTCTCTCCCTGCTCTTTCTCTCCTCGCCACCACCGTGCAACCATGCCACCACGTCGTCGAGAAACTTGGGGATACCGCGGCGTCTACGTGCGCCCCTCCGGCGGCTTCTCCACCGAGATCCGGTTCCACGAGATGAGCCTGGGCCTCGGCACTTTCGACACTGCCCACGAGGCCACCCACACGTATGACGCGGTTGCGTGGCGCCTTCGGTGGCCTCATAGAACATTGAACTACCCAACATGCCGTTGCGGGAGCGGGCGTAGGAGCTCGCGCCTCCGTCGTGGCTTATTGCTACTTCTTGAGCTTGCGTTGGTTTTCCTCGAAGAGGAGAGGGTGATGCAGCAATAGTAGCGTAAGTATTTCCCTCAGTTTTTGAGAACCAAGGTATCAATCCAGTAGGAGGCTCCTCAAAAGTCCCACGCACCTACACAAACAAACAAAGAACTCGCAACCAACGCAATAAAGGGGTTGTCAATCCCTTCACGGCATCTTGCGAAAGTGAGATCTAATAAAGATAGTAAGATAACATAAATATATTTTTGGTATTTTATAATATAGATGCAAAAAGTAAAGATGCAAATAAAGGTAGATTGGAAGCAAATATGATAAGAGATAGACCCGGGGGCCATAGGTTTCACTAGAGGCTTCTCTCAAGATAGCATAAGTATTACGGTGGGTGAACAAATTACTGTCGAGCAAAGCGAATAGTTATGAGATTATCTAGGCATGATCATGTATATAGGCATCACGTCCGCAACAAGTAGATCGACTCCTGCCTGGATCTACTACTATTACTCCACACATCGACCGACTCCTGCCTGCATCTAGAGTATTAAGTTCATAAGAATAGAGTAACGCATTAAGCAAGATGACATGATGTAGAGGGATAAACTCAAGCAATATGATATAAACCCCATCTTGTTATCCTCGATGGCAACAATACAATACGTGCCTTGCAACCCTTTCTGTCACTGGGTAAGGACACCGCAAGATTGAACCCAAAGATAAGCACTTCTCCCATGGCAAGAAAGATCAATCTAGTAGGCCAAACCAAACTGTTAATTTGAAGAGACTTGCAAATATAACTCAATCATACATAAAAGAATTCAGAGAAGATTCAAACATTATTCATAGATAAACTTGTTCATAAACCCACAATTCATCGGATCTCGACAAACACACGGCAAAAAGAGTTTACATCGAATAGAACTCCACAAGAGAAGGGGAGAACATTGTATTGAGATCCAAAAAGAGAGAAGAAGCCATCTAGCTAATAACTATGGACCCGTAGGTCTGTGGTAAACTACTCACAACTCATCGAAGGGGCAAGGATGTTGATGTAGAATCCCTCCATGGTCGATTCCCCCTCCGGCAAAGTGCCAGCGAGGGCTCCAAGATGAGATCTCGTGGATACAGAAGGTTACGGTGGTGGAAATTGTGTTTCGTCTGCCCCTGGATGTTTTCGCGGTACGTAGGTATATATAGGAGGAAGAAGTACGTCGATGGCCACCCGAGGGGCCCACAAGACAGGGGGCGTGCCCTCCTATCTCGTGGGAGCCTCGGCTGCTTCTTGATTTACACTCCAAGTCCTATGGATCACGTTCGTTCCAAAAATCACGCTTCCGAAGGTTTCATTCCGTTTGTACTCCGTTTGATAATCCTTTTCTTCAAAATACTGAAATAGGCAAAAAACAGCAATATGGGCTGGGCCTCCGGTTAGTAGGTTAGTCCCAAAAATGATATAAATGTGTAAAATAAAGCCCATAAACATCCAAAAGGGGTAATATAATAGCATGGAACAATAAAAAATTATAGATATGTTGGAGACGTATCAAGCATCCCCAAGCTTAATTCCTGCTCGTCCTCGAGTAGGTAAATGATAAAAAGAGAATTTTTGATGTGGAGTGCTACCTATCAAAATTCATAATGTAATTTTCTTTATTGTGGCATGAATGTTCAGATCCAAATGATTCAAAATAAAAGTTCATACTGATAAAAGAAATAGTAACAGTTCAAGCATACTAATCAAAGTAATCATGTCTTCTCAAAATAACATGGCAAAATAAAGTTCATCCCTACAAAATCATATAGTTGGGCTATGCTTCATTTTCGTCACACAAAGATGTTCCCAACTTCCATACCCCCGATGACAAGCCAAGCAATTGTTTCATACTTAAATAATCTCAAACTTTTTCAACCTTCACGCAATACATGAGCGTGAGCCATGGATATAGCACTATGGGTGGAATAGAATATGATGATGGGGATTGTGTGGAGAAGACAAAAAAGGATAAAGTCTCACATTGACGAGGACAAAACGGGCTATGGAGATGCCCATCAATTGATGTCAACATGAGGAGTAGGGATTGCCATGCAATGGATGCACTAGAGCTATAAATGAATGCTCAACAAAATAAAACTAGTGGGTGTCCATCCAACTTGCTTGCTCACAAAGACCTAGGGCATTTGAGGAATCCCATCGTAGGAATATACAAGCCAAGTTCTATAATGAAAAATTCCCACTAGTATGAAAAGGACAACTTATGAGACTCACTATATGAAAAACAAGGTGCTACTTTGAAGCACAAGTGTGGAAAAAGAGATAGTAACATCGCCCTTTTTATTTATTTTATTTTTTTTCTTTTTCTTTTTTTTTCTTTTGGGCCTTTTTTTGGCCTTTCTTTTTTTTCTTGGGGCAATGTCCTAATAATGATGATCATCGCACTTCTATTGATTACAACATATGAATTACAACTCGAAACTAGAACAAGATATGACTCTATATGAATGGCTCCGGCGGAGTACCGGGATGGTGAAATGAATCAAGAGTGACATGTATGAAAAATAATGCATGGTGGCTTTGCCACAAATACGATGTCGGCTACATGAACATGCAATGGCAATATGACAAAAGTAAAGTATGTCATGATGATGATGAACGGAATAGTGGAAAGTTGCATGGCAATATATCTCGGAATGGCTATGGAAATGCCATAATAGGTAGGTATGGTGGCTGTTTTGAGGAAGATATACGGAGGTTTATGTGTGATAGAGCGTATCGTATCACGGGGTTTGGATGCACCGGCGAAGTTTGCACCAACTCTCAAGGTGAGAAAGGGCAATGCACGATACCGAAGAGGCTAGCAATGGCGGAAAGGTAAAAGTGCATATAATCCATGGACTCAACATTAGTCAAAATAACTCATATACTTACTACAAAAATTTAGAAGTCATCAAAAATCAAGTACTACGTGCATGTTCCTAGGGGGATAGATTGGTAGGAAAAGACCATCGCTCGTCCCCGACCGCCACTCATAAGGATGCACAAGCCAGGTACACTTCATGTTTCAAATTTGTTACATAACTTTAACCATACGTGCATGCTACGGGACTTGCTAACTTCAACACAAGCATTCTTTAAATTCATAATCACCCAACTAGCATGACTTTAATATCACTACCTCCATATTTCAAAACAATTATCAAGTATCAAATTGATCATAGCATCCAATTCACTTCCTATGATAGTTTTTATTATACCCAACTTGGATGCCTACCATTCTAGGACCAATTTTATAACCATAGCAAATACCATGCTGTTCTAAAAAGGCTCTCAAAAAGATATAAGTGAAGCATGAGAGACTAGCAATTTCTACAAAATTAAGTCACCGCCGTGCTCTAAAAGATATAAGTGAAGCACTAGAGCAAAAACTATCAAGCTCAAAAAAAAATATAAGTGAAGCACATAGAGTATTCTAGCAAATTCTAATCAAATAGGCTTCTCCGAAAAGGTGTGTACAGCAAAGATGATTGTGGTAAACTAAAAAGCAAAGACTAATATAATACATGACGCTCCAAGCAAAACACATATCATGTGGCAAATAAAAATATAGCTCCAAGTAAAGTTACCAATGAACGAAGACGAAAGAGGGGATGCCTTCCCGGGGCATCCCCAAGCTTAGGCTTTTGGATATCCTTGAATATCTTGGGGTGCCTTGGGCATCCCCAAGCTTAGGCTCTTGTCACCCTTTATTCCAAGTCCATAAAGGTTTTACCCAAAACTTGAAAACTTCACAACACAAAACTCAACAGGAAATCTTATAAGCTCCGTTAGTGAAAGAAAACAAAACCACCACATAAGGTACTGTAATGAACTCATTCTTTATTTATTTTGGTGTTAAACCTACTGTATTCCAACTGCTCTATGGTTTATAAACTAATTTACTAGCCATAGATGCATCAAAATAAGCAAACAACACACGAAAAACAGAATCTGTCAAAAACAGAACAGTCTGTAGCAATCTGTAACTAACGCAAACTTCTGGACCTCTAAAAATCCTACAAAAATAGGAAGTCTTGGAAAATTTGTTTATAGAACAGCAGCAAAAAGAATCAATGCAAAATAACGTTTCTGTGATTTTAAAAAATTATATCCGTGCGTGCAAAGTTTCTGTTTTTCAGCAGAATCAAATCAACTATCATCATAGGTTATCCTATAGGTTCTACTTGGCACAAACACTAATTAAAATATAAAAACACATCTAAACAGAAGGTAGATGCAAGATTTATTACTAAACAGGAGCAAAAACAAAAAACATAAAGAAAATTGTGTTGCCTCCCAACTAGCGCTATCGTTTAACGCCCCTAGCTAGGCATAAAAGCGAAGATAGATCTAAGTAGTGCCATCTTTGATTTTCAGTTTTTTAGCGGAGTCTTGCTCGAATCCAGGAGGTTCTTTCTGCTTCCCTTCATACTCAGAAATTTTTAGATCTAAAGAATCCAACCGCTTATTGCAAAGAGTAATCAACATATTCATGCGGTGAAGATTTCCGCTAACACTTTTAAGAGGCTCAAGAGACTTTTGTAATATTTTTGTTACTTCGCAAATCTTTCCAAACACTTGCGTTTCTTCTTGGGTAGGATGCGATCCTCCCTTTTGAGGTAGCGTTCCCACTATTCCCTCTATAATTTCATGCGCAATACTAGGATCAATTTCAATAAAATTTTCCTTGGCAATGCAATCCAAGAGTTGTCTATGCGTCATATTTAACCCAACATAAAAATTACGAAGAAGAATACTAAAGTTCACCTCTAGGGTGCATTTGCGATAAGATTCCATCATCCTATACCAAGCATCTTTTAAGTTTTCTCCTTGCCTTTGCTTGAAGTGAAGAACTTAAAACTCGGGAGACATAGGAGCGGATATGGAACTAGACATAATGACAGGCAAGCAAAAGGCAAGCGAAAGAGAGAGGAGGAGATTGGGAAAGAGAGGGCGAATAAAACGACAAGGGTGAAGTGGGGGAGAGGAAAAGGAGAGGCAAATGGCAAATAATGTAAATGCGAGGGAGATGGGTTTGTGATGGGTACTTGGTATGTCTTGACTTGAGCGAAGACCTCCCTGACAACGGCGCCAGAAATCCTTCTTGCTACTTCTTGAGCTTGCGTTGGTTTTCCTCGAAGAGGAGAGGGTGATGCAGCAATAGTAGCGTAAGTATTTCCCTCAGTTTTTGAGAACCAAGGTATCAATCCAGTAGGAGGCTCCTCAAAAGTCCCACGCACCTACACAAACAAACAAAGAACTCGCAACCAATGCAATAAAGGGGTTGTCAATCCCTTCACGGCCACTTGCGAAAGTGAGATCTAATAAAGATAGTAAGATAAGATAAATATATTTTTGGTATTTTATAATATAGATGCAAAAAGTAAAGATGCAAATAAAGGTAGATTGGAAACAAATATGATAAGAGATAGACCCGGGGCCATAGGTTTCACTAGAGGCTTCTCTCAAGATAGCATAAGTATTACGGTGGGTGAACAAATTACTGTCGAGCAATTGATAGAAAAGCGAATGGTTATGAGATTATCTAGGCACGATCATGTATATAGGCATCACGTCCGCAACAAGTACACCAACTCCTGCCTGCATCTACTACTATTACTCCACACATCGACCGACTTCTGCCTGCATCTAGAGTATTAAGTTCATAAGAACAGAGTAACGCATTAAGCAAGATGACATGATGTAGAGGGATAAACTCAAGCAATATGATATTAACCCTATCTTGTTATTTGATCTGAGTTGGGTCGTTGGCCTTATATGCACTGACCGCCATCTGGGATAAGATATGGCAACCGGCGTCGTCGTATCAGCCGAAGCCTCCTAGACGTCAGCTATGGAGCGGCGCGTGCCAGATTGGACTGGAACACCTTCTCTTGTATTAGGGGGCTACGTCTTCTTCCGGCCATGTACACATCATGCAGGAGTGCAACGGGCGATGGGCCCAAGACCCTTGTGCGTTTAGAATTTAGACCTGCGTGTTGACCTCTTTGTTGAGCCTAGGTAGGGCTGCAATGTGTTGATCTATCGAGGTCGGACATGATCCAGGAAAGTGTGCCTGGCCAAAGGGATCGAGCGTGTCGGGTAATGTGGCGCGCCCCTGCAGGGAAGATTGATCTATTCGAATAGCCGTGTCCATGGTAACAGGACGACCCAGAGTTGTACTTTGACCTTATGACAACTAGAACTAGATAGTTAATAAAACACACCCTTTCAAGTGCCAGATACAACCCGACGATCGCTCTCTCACAGGGCGACAAGCAGAGGATCGCCGGATAGGATTATGATATGCGATGATACTTTGTGAACTTACCAGCTACTCTCTTCTACATGCTTCAAGATGAAGACTACCAGAAGCGTAATCTTCAATAGTACTAGTTATCCCCCTCTTATTCTGGCATTCTGCAGTTCAGTCCACAGATACTATCCTTTCCATTGATACCAATGCATATGTAGTGTAGATCCTTGCTTGTGAGTACTTTGGATGAGTACTCACGGTTGCTTTGCTCCCTCTTTTCCCCCTTTCCATTCTTCCCAGACGTCGCAATCAGATGTTGGAGCCTAGGAGCTAGACGCCACCGTCAACGATGACCCCTACTACACTAAGGGTGCCTACTACTACGTGCAGGCCGCCGACGACCAGGAGTAGTTTGGGAGGATCCCAGGCAGGAGGCCTATGCCTCTTTCAATTTGTATCTGAGTTTGTGCTCGGCATCTTATGCCACCTTGTTTAACATATGTCTGTACTCAGATATTGTTGCTTCCACTGACTCTTGCGTTTTCGATCTTATGTATTCGAGCCCTCGAGGCCCCTGGCTTGTAATATGGAGCTTGTATTATTTTAATTTGTGTCTAGAGTTGTGTTGTGATATCTTCCCGTGAGTCCCTGATTTTGATCATACACATTTGCGTGTATGATTAGTGTACGGTCAAATCGGGGGCGTCACAGTCATGCGAGCTATGCTCTTACCAAAGAAGAGAAGGAAATCTTCTTTGAATGGCTGCTAAGTATGAAGGTCCCGTCTGGCTTCTCGTCGAATAAAAGGGAATAATAAATATGGCAGAGAAAAAGTTCCAAAACCTAAAGTCTTGTGATTGCCACATGATTATGACGCAATTGCTTCCGGTTGCATTGAGGGGGCTTCTATCGGAAAACGTGTGATTAGCCATTGTGAAGCCATGTGCAGTCCTGAATGTAATCTCTCAGAAGGTAATCGATCCAGAAATCCTACCAAGGTTACAAAATGATTTGGAGCAATGTCTTGTCAGTTTTGAGTTGGTGTTTCCACCATCCTTCTTCAATATCATGACGCGCATCGTAGTTCACCTAGTCAACGAGATTGCCATTTTGTGTCCTGTATTTCTACACATTATGTTCCCCTTTGAGAGGTTCATGGGAGTCTTAAATAAATATGTTCATAACCGTGCTACGCCAGAAGGAAGCATCTCCAAGGGCCATGAAAGTGAGGAGGTCATTGAGTTTAATGTTGACTTTATTCCTGACCTTAAGCCGATTGGTGTTCCTGAATCACGGCATGAGGGCAGACTGGGTGGAAAAGGCACGCTAGGAAATGACCAAGTAATATGTATGGACGGGCATTCTTGGGTGCAAGCACACTACACATTTCTACAAAATTCCGCTTTTGTGTCTCCATATATCGAGGAACATAAGAATATTCTACGCTCCAAACACCCGGAGCAGTCTGATGATTGGATTACACGTGAACACATAGGGACTTTCTGTGGTTGGTTGCAGACACGTCTCATGCATGACAACACTGTTGCAGATGGGCTGTACTTTCTGGCCAAGTTACCATCTTCGAGTATATTGACTTTCAAAGGGTATGAGATAAATGGAAATACATTTTACATGATCGCCCGAGACAAAAAGAGCACCAACCAAAACAGTGGTGTCCGCTTTGATGCAGCAAACACCAATAGGCTAAAGGACACATATTATGGTTACATAAAGGAGATATGGTAACTTGACTATGGACGTGAATTGAAGGTCCCTTTGTTTCGGTGCAAATGGGTCAATCTGACAGGAGGCAAGGTAAATGAAGACTCGCGGTACGAAATGACAAGAGTGGATCACAACAATCTTGGGTACGCACACAAACCATTCGTCCTAGCCAATGATGTGCAGGTTTTCTATGTGAAGGACATGTCTACCAAGCTGAGAAAAAGATAAGATAAGGAAGCGAATACATCATAAGATGAGCCAAAGCGCCACACAGTTCTTTCAGGGAAAAGAAACATCGTGGGAGTGGAGGACAAGATAGACATGTCAGAAGATTATGAAAAGTTTCATGAAATTGCTCCCTTCACAGTGAACACTGACCCAAGCATCCTGTTAAATGATGAAGATTGTCCATGGTTACGGCACAAAGGACACACGCGAAGAAAATGTTTTATACCCCAAGACCCCACTCTAGGATGTGACCGGCTTCACCGTCATACTTTCTTCTCTAGTGAGTATCCGGACTTATCTGGAAAGTCCCACTTCGGACAAACCAGAGGGAATCTTGGTAATAGTTAGGGTATATATGTGTTTTGGCATTTGAAACGCGAAGAAATATTATGTCCAAACAAAATATTGCATGCATTATGTAGGACTTCATTTGCTATTTTTTGAGCTAAATGACCATGAAATTGAAAATCACTACAAAGGAACTTTGGAAAGGTTGAAAGTTAGCATGGTATCATCATTTCACCCACATAGCATGTGCTAAAAAGTTGAGAGGGTTACGACAAAAACTAGATGCACTTCGTGTACAAAATGGACAATCTCTTTTGAAGTATCAAGGTTTCGGACGAAAACTCATCTGTTACAAAGGCATTTCATTTTTTAAACTTATTTCAACTCCAGAATTTTTATGCGTTCAACATGCACCATTCAAAGTCACATCATCAATTTTCAACCCTTTCTGACTTCATTTGCTATTTTTCATGCATTTACTGATTTTAGCTAACTGACCCTAAAATTGAAAAGCACTACAAATGAACTCTGAAAAGGTTGAAAGGTGGCATGGTATCATCATTTCACCCACATAGAATGTGCTAAAATGTTGAGAGGGTTATGACAAAAACTGGATGCACTTCGTGTACAAAATGGACAATCTCTTTCGAAGTATCAGGGTTTTGGACGAAAACTCATCTATTACAAAGGCATTTCGTTTTTTAAACTTATTTCAACTCCAGACTTTTTGTGCGTTCAACGTGCACCATTCAAAGCCACATCATCAATTTTCAATCCTTTCTGACTTTATTTGCTATTTTTTATGCATTTACTGATTTTTTTAGCTAAATGACCCTGAAACTAAAAAGCACTACAAATGAACTCTGAAAAGATTGAAAGTTGGCATGGTATCATCATTTCACCCACATAGAATGTGCTAAAAATTTGAGAGGGTTACGACAAAAACTGGATGCACTTCGTGTACAAAATGGACAATCACTTTTGAAGTATTAGGGTTTCGGACGAAAACTCATCTGTTACAAAGGCATTTCATTTTTCTTAAACTTATTTCAACTCCAAATTTTTTGTGCGTTCAACATCCACCATTCAAAGCCATATCATCAAATTTCAACTCTTTCTAACTTCATTTGCTATTTTTCATGCATTTACTAATTTTTTAGCTATAAAACAAAAAGAGCTAAACAAAATCTGTTTTTGATTAAAACACCCATTTAAAACAGCCTAAAAATTACCAAATCGAATATAATGATAAGACACACTAATATTAAACAGCAGGAAAAAGAATCACTCAAAAATCTATTTTTAAAGTAAAGTTATTCACAAACTAGTGATTCACACAAATTTCAAAGAATACAAATTTAAACTATTCAAATTTGAAAACTACTGGCACTACAAAAAGTTTATAATTTTTGTGACCTAAAGCAAAAAAGATTCACTCAAAAACTCTGAATACTTGGCTGTAAGTAGAAAAAAAGAAAATAAATAAAGCAAAAAACAAGAAAAAACTGGAAAATAAATTAATTAAAAAATGCCCGCCTACTGGGCCGCCATGTCGTGCATATGCCTAGAAAACCAACTACTAGTTGGGCCAAGATGCATTCCCGCAGGATAGGTAGGCGCCACAGGGCTGTGACAGATTCGTTTGGCCACACAAGCCTGCTTTAGAGAGGAGCTCGACACAGAAGCCGCGGCGGGGCTTATAAACCGTTACGAGCTCCTGGCAACTAGCGAGGTGGGACTAAACTTCCACCGCACCAGGAACAGGCCTTTAGTCCCGGTTGGTGGCTCCAACCGCGACTA